>NC_056430.1:61971821-62271821 GCF_018296145.1 Oncorhynchus tshawytscha
CAACACTCTGAGCCCAAGTCAATGAAACCTGGTTTAAAGGGAGTCCAAAATCAAATGTTCTGTAAGTACGTTTATATGAAGTGGCAGAAGGGATTTTAAAAAATGTATTAAAATGCTAAACATGGTCAGAAATTTGATAAGGGAAATTATGTTTTCTTTGAGGCTATTTGGTTACCAAGTTTAAATGATCGAGGCCCCAAATACAACACCGGTAAAGAGCTCTTTTTGGGTGTAGTGTCATGAATTAGTCCCTTTAAACCTGACTTCAATCAAGCTCAGCAAAATGCCCAGCTCTCACATTCCTTCTGGCACTCCAAGACTGAAGTTCATGGGGGTCGCCTGGAAGGCGCTAGAATTAAAAACGTTTATTATTATTTGTATTTTTTTCCATCCTTGGGAAACTTCCACCCGTATGGGTTCGTTTTGAACCGAACCACTGGCTATCCCACTAAGTACGGCCCCCAGTCATCTGAATCATTAGATTAGGCTTAGGCACGGCCCGACAAAGAGATTCCCCATCGTCGTTTGTTTCAAGGAGAGGCCCTGCTTTAGCTCACAGATAGCTGGAAGAGCCACTTGGAGGTAGTGATTCCATGTCAGGGTATCCTTCATGATACACACTGTGTTTTTGTTCTGATACACTGAACTCTTGTACTATATATTGAAATGCACTGTATTTGAACTGAAACACTGTGGTATGTGTGAAGGATGTTTACGTGAAAAACATTGCATCTCATACATACTACATTTGAGTGTACTAAACTTCTACTTCCATATCAACAAAGTTACTACAAAGTTACAACACCCAAAACCACACAAGTGAATCATTGTTTCAATCGTGAACCGTCCTCTGCTCCTCGTGATAGAATAACAAGTGGGGGAATATTCATGATGGGAAGGCCCCAGATTTGATTTTTAAGTAGCGGAGGAAGGAGCCATTTTGTGTGAGAAGAAGGAGTCCCGTCCCGGACATGTCAGGGGCTGTTGACAGTCTGCTCTTGGGATTAGCGAGACTGAGGCGCACGGCGATCCTTAATCCCCCACTGTATCGTAATCTATTTACCCGGCATGCTAAGGGGATTTCCATATGAAAATATACACAAGGAGGCTATATACTGGAAGTGGCAAAGTGCACAATATCAGAAGCCATGATTTGGCTTTTTTTTCACCCCTCTGTGGCGTTCCGTTGATGCAGAAGCACTGCTGTTGTGTTGTTTTGTGTGTTGGTGTTTCACAGGGTTGTGACTGAGGAAGATGTGGTCGGATGGAAAGGAGCCCTCCATTTTGTATTTCCTCTTAGATAAACATATTAAGAGCGTGTTGGAGGGTCTTTTAGAGGTTCGTCAGCCTTAGGGTATGACGGAGGTTTGACAAGGTGGTAGAGAGAAAGCAAAGAAAATGGTTAAATACCATTTGCGGGGTTTGTACATTACACGACAGACCTCATCACTTAAATATGATTCTCTGAAGACAACTCAATGCACTTCAAATCTTAGCAAATCAACTCCAACCAAACTGCTTCTGAACATTCTCCTACCTAGTTACATCACAGTTACAACAACACGCTGGCAATTCTCTGTAGCCAAGGGAGGAGCAAGTCAAATCAGATTGGAAAACATTGAGGGGAAGCTGTTAGCCTTTCAGACAGAGATTCACAGATATATTTTATTCATATACTCATTCATAGATTTGATTATGGCTTTGAGTATAGCTGTTGTTTAGAGGCCCACAATCAGATGGCATGAGTGAAGCCTCCTGTACTGCACCTGATTGTAATTGCTACAGCCTGTATCAGACCTGGGTTCAAATCACTCAAATACTTGAGCTGTGCTTGAGCTTGTCTGGCACAAAGGACCCAATGGAATATTCCAAAACCTCAAACCTCACCCATCTGGGTTCAAGCAAATGCTCAAAGTATTTGGAAGATGTTGAAAGATTTCAAATACTATTGAGCCCTGGACGGGCCTGTATCCAGCCATCTCACTGCGGATCTTCCTTCCTTCAACCTCAGCCGGCCCTCCACATGCAAACTTTAGACGACTGTCACGGTTCAGCTGGCGGACAGACGCCTCGTCTACGAGCACCCAGGTCACCGGCAGGTTCCAAGGCAATCAAGGAAGTAGCTCCGTTCGCTGTTGGCTGCCACATCCTCTGTCAATTATTTAGACCGAGGTTGAGTTAGGCCGCCAAGGTCAGAGTGTCACCTGGTCCTAGTTGAGATAGGACTCAAGAGTGTCTACTTGAGGGGTTACTGAGGGTAAGAACCAGGTGAGGATGGGGATATCCCCTTAAAAAAATGTCAACTGAATTGACCCACGTTTATAACCGCTTTCTGTACTTAGCTGTTTTTGGTTGTGTGAAAGGACAGGCCGCTTGATATGTATTACAAATGTAGATTGATTGTAGAACCATGTAGATTCCCCAAGTCATGACGGCAGGAATAGTCAGAGTTTAGATGGCGACTTAAATTCTAATCATGAGCAGCGAAGTATTCTGAAAGTCGCACGTTTTAGTATACCATCAAAGCGAGCGTTAGTGTTTATCAAACGGGGATAATCTAACAGGACAACGTGAGTCTAGGAGGACAAGAGAGCACACTGTCCCCACGCTGTCCCCACACTGTCCCCACACTGTCCCCACGCTGTCCCTACATTGTCCCCACACTGTGTTGTCAAAGTTTCCACATCTGAACAATACTGCCCACATCCATAGGAGCAGTTGGCTGCTGTAGTGATGGGACATCAGAACAGGTGTTTGGGATAGGGACGGCTCAGAAAAATGAACTGCCATGATTCCTTGAACATGGCCTGGAGATTAGTTCTTCCTTGTTGGATGCAAATGTAGTAAATTCAGGCCTGTTTGCATGGGGGGGGGGGATTGGTGGCGGCATACTGGCACTGCCCAGCGGGAGACAGCCAGGCAAACACACGTCATGTCGGCTACTCCTCCTGGTCGCCATGTTTACCCAAACCTGTTTGTCCAGCTGGTCGACTGTGGCTTGGAACACCGCAAGAGCAGGGATTTCTGTTAATTAAAATCGTGATTTGTCCTCTTTTTGTGTCTTGGATCAACAAAATGATCCATTACTGTCAACATGCAAAGATAAATGCTCAGCATGCCAGGATACATGTTTGCTAATCTGAATATGTTTTGATTGAACCCATGTGAAGTTTACTCATTGAGCTGGTGGCCAAGGAGAATGCATCTTTGGGCCACTGGAGGGATTGTGTTAGGAATTTCCTGCGTTGTGTTGGAAGTGGAAATGCAAAGAAGCTTTTCTAAGTATAGGAATATTACAATTTGCACCACACCCACCCACACACACACACACACACACATTTTACTATCCTTGTGGGGACAAAACAGTTGATTTCCATTCAAAATCCTATTTTCCTTAACCCCTAACCCCAAACCCTTAACCATAACTCCTAAACCTATTTTTTTTTAATGTCCCCCAAAATGTTCTGTGTTTTATTATCCTTGTGAGGACTTCTGGTCCTCACGAGGATAGTAAAAACAAACACACACACACACACACACACATTTGACAGTCCCTCAAATTAAATCACAGAGACCAAAATAAACATGAACATAATTTGGGGTGTTATTAAATACTTCTGAGAATACATAATGGAGGTTGACGTCTTAGTGTGGGTTATAATTACAGATCTCTTGGGAAATACACCAAATTTCCACTCATCAAAACAAATAAATGCAAAACCTGAAAGTTATTATGCATTTTGTGATGAAGGATCACTACAAATATGTGACTTTATGTAACACAAATGATAAGAACCGATAGCCTATTGCAATTGTCATTCGTAGGCCCATTTCGTTCCCATTTGAGGCCGCACTTCAATTTAAAAAGACAAACTTGTTAATGAATACCCTATATCAATGAAGTAGGCCTATTATAAAATGGGATAATCTAAGGGCATGATTTTGGTTATCTTGTGTTCACCGAATGTTAAGTCAAAATAACATACCTGTCGGTCTTCGATTTGACATGAATGGAGACGGGTTGAACAGGAGGTAAGAATGCGTGTGTTTGTAATAAAAATGTGTTGTGCTACTTTGTCTCATCAACATTCATATAAAAATGACAACTTCTCTCAGGGGGATAATGAAAATATATCATAGTTAGGGCCCTGTGTTTCGCGTGATCATATGACATAGCAAGATGTTATCCTGCATTTTAAGCTTGATGCAGAAATGAGAAATCCGCCCAAAATGTAAGCAATTGTTTAAGGATGGTGCTGGAATATCTGACATGAAAAGAGGATAGTTTGATGACAAAGGCTATAAATACACGTTCAAATCAAGGCATGTCACATGACAGCACAAAACACAGAGCACAGAATCATAATGGTAATAGTGGCAGATGGATAAAGAAATGAAACCATCTTTAGGCCAAGTCCATTATTAGCCTTTGAATTTAGAATTTAAAATGACATATGTTTACAATATACTACTTTTAAAATATGTTCATTCCTTAATAAAGTTCCTTAATAAAGTTCTGAGGGCCGTCCAAGTATTTAAATGAATGTAATCTAAACCTGCCAACAAAAACACCACTAGGCCTTTAGCCTTTGAATTTAGAATTTAAAATGACATATGTTTACAATATACTACTTTTAAAATATGTTCATTCCTTAATAAAGTTCCTTAATAAAGTTCTGAGGGCCGTCCAAGTATTTAAATGAATGTAATCTAAACCTGCCAACAAAAGCACCACTAGGCACCACGACATTCAGATAAGAACACTCTTTGCATTGGAAAAACCAACCTTGTTTTTAACGAATCTTTATTATAAAGACACGAATGTACATTTTAAATTTCATTGGAATACTGACATTGCGTGTCTAATTCACATTTTCTTCGTAAAGAACAATAGCAAAATCTTTGACCTTATAAACAAGTGCTGCAATTAAACTTCCAAAATACAACACTACAGTCCGGACAATGAACAATATTCAAGTTGGAATTAACATAAATTTGAATATCAGCAAACTGAAAACAATAGCAGCATCTTAATTTCTCATTTTAAATGGTCTCTAATGGGTAGGCCTATATCAAATACATGAGCATAAAATATCATATTTTTCCATAAAACAAATTTTTGACAAAGTTTCGCCCTTAATTGCTCGTTCTTGGGAATATTTATGGCAAATCCATAACACAGAGCTCTTGCTCCATCCTGAAAAAAACTATTCTAACTCAAAGGGATAAACTACATACTTTGAACTTGTTGGAGGGCAGTTTTCAGAGTTCATGTGTAGAAAAATATTCCTTGATGTCCCAAAGTATGGGTAAGTGGATCCAATTCAAGCTTGTTGATTCATAAAATGGTCAAAGAAGAAGCCACCTGGACAGGATTTTTCATCTGTGCGTTACTTGAATTTTCCAATCATTAACTTAGAAAAGGCTTGATAATTGTCTCTACTATTAGTTAACTTCTTAATGCTTTGAAGAAAATAGCTCTTCAACAAAAAAACTAAACAAAAATACTTATTTGAAAGGGGGAAAAAAAGTCACAAGACTTGGAACCGCCAAGAGGAGGCCTGGTCTTTGTAGTCCAAGCAGTCAGTGGTGTTGAAGTTGAGCTTCCATGAAGAGGCTGCGGCCGCGGCCGTTTGTTCTTTGTAATCCAGACAGTCTGAGGAGTTGAAGGCCAGGCCGGCCCCGCTGTAGGCCTGGTGGTGGTGGGGGTGGTGATGGTGGTGGTGCCCTGAGGTCTGCCCTATATGGTGGTGCGGGTGGCCAGACATGGAGGAGCCCGTCATGGGGCTGAGCTGGTGCGGATGGTGGGGGTGGTGGTGAGAGTGCATGGGGGCCAGGTACGAGCTGCATTCCACCCCTCCGAAGTAGGAGCCCGTTGACGCCGGGGCGGGGTAGCCCTGCCCATAGGACGCCGCTGTCTGGCTGTAGGACACCGGGTAGGAGGACGTGCCTCCAGTACCTGACACAGACCTCTGCATGCAGGAGGCACTGGTTGGGGGAGTGGGGTCGGGGACAGGGGGTGGTGCGGGGGCTGGGGAGATGGGCGCAGGGCTCCAGATGGAGGACACTGGGGCAGTGACGGAGGTAGAAGTGCTGCTCAGGCCTTGGCCTCCATGGCCGGAGGGATGAGAGCCACCGGACGAGGCAGAGGAAGAGGAAGAGGAGCCGGTGCTGGACACTGCCGGAGGGGTGAACTGACCACTGCTCTCTGAGCCTGTGCTCTCCCTGGTTGGAGAGGACTTCTTCTTGGCAGGCCGGACTTTAGAATTGTTTCCACTCTGGGCCTGCTGACGGCACTTGGCTCTCCTGTTCTTGAACCATACCTGCACAACAAGAGGCAAATGGTCAACTTTAAAATGCTGTCTGTCATCCGGCCAAACACATTTGCAAAACATTGATTGAGTAAGCAGTTGTCAAACTGGTCATGCCAACTTGCGACAAACTGAATAACTATTTCCATTTGATAATATTGAATGCTTTGTAATTTGTACAATTAGTGGCATACATAGTACTTCATTGCAAAGGCATAACTGATATCAACTCTATCACCCAATCGGCCATATCTTCTTGTAGGTCAACAAAACAACATTATTCTTTATTCACTGATTCTCCTATCCCATTTTAGGCATTGCAAACACTTGGGAATGGCATGAAACTGTTGTGCAGTCAGTGTTTGACTTGCAGGCTACCTCTGCACAGGCTTGGCTGCCTACCCTGCATACCGTGCACATTTCTCTGCTAAATCAGTGAAACTCTAGAGGAAGCTGCCATAATTGCAGTAAGCCTGTGAGAGGGCTACAAAAGCTGGTTACATAAAGGCTCTCACACCCATTTCAAAAGGGGGCTCATAAATTCTTAAGAAGGCCCTTATGTGAGAGCTGAACATAAATTATATTTTAAAACATGGAATTGTATGTATTTGTTGAACTATCATAACCAGTTATGATAACAGATGATGCATATTGTTTATTCATGTAGTATACAATTGCAGCTAAGAGCTGAATTGCAGTGTAGGCTACTTAACATTTAGCCCAAATAAATACTCAACTGTGTTGAAACTCATTAAAATCCTAAATAAAAGGTAAAGTATTGATTGAAAGGTGCAGTAATAGGCCCTGTCCAGATCGTTGCAGTTTTGCATGCAAGTTCAGAAAGTTCCCACAAATGGCCCACAAGTTCACACAAACAAGTGTAGACAGTAGTAACTAAATAATTGGAATTCTGTACAAACTTGGACTCTAGACTCAGGCAAATTGATTTTCAGAGCGACTTCTTCCCGCATGAAAATGTCTGGGTAGCGCGTCTTGCCGAAAAGGGACTCCAGAATGTCCAGCTGAGTGCGAGTAAAAGTTGTCCTCTCTCTCCGCTGTTTCCTCGGATGCGCTGAAATGGAATAGAAACCTGTCAATGGAAACTCTTCGAAGCCATTTCGATCTGATAATAAAACGAAATGAAAAAAACATTGTTGACCAAAACAAACAAGGTTCAATATAAGTATTCAAAGCTTCCATCTCATATTTTCATATATTTCAGAAATAGCTAGCTTCAAAGTTAAGTGTTTCTTCAAAACGAAAATAACCTGTGAATGTTATATATATATATAAACAGGTTTAAATCATGCAATATTCTGCACTACAATAGGCCTTCACTGTAATCACACTAGGTCTAACAGTTACTTAGTCACGTAACATGTGGAAACGGAAAATAGTGCGAAGGAATGAATCTTGTTATTAAATCATACCATCCTATAAATTGACACCAACTTGTGTTTAATTATGCGTTTTCGTGCATTTGGAAGTGTGATAATGCACATGGAATGTATTGCCGGAGAGCCGTGTGTGCTACCCATTCCTATATTTTTCTATATTGAGCAACAGACAACTATCCAATATAACGTCACAGGTGATTCGGATTTGGCACAGTTAATGTGAAGTGTTTGGGGGGCGTTTTACCTGGATACCCCACTGATGGGTGCAGTAGGTCCATGGCCGTACCGCTGAGCCCCATTCCGTTCATGCCGTACGGGGCCTGTTTGAGGTATGACATCATGCTAGAAACGGAAACGGGGAAACCAAAGTCCGTGCGGAAATGTTCGTTTCCCCCGATGTTGCAGTCCCTTGATGAAATCCTGCAATGGAAAACGCATTGTGAGTAGAATGTGAAAATATATATTTCTGTTGGTTACTCATTTATATTTAGTAGCCTACAAAGAGCTAATCAGAAAACTACATTTGATTTTAATAATTAAAATGGCCCTATATTCAAATTATGGTTAATTCAATTGGAACTAACCTGAGACAATATCAAAGCCAAATTATATTTCCAATTTCAAAACGTTGCTAAATTCCAGTAGCCTATAGGACTTTTTGATTGAGACTTCCAACTTTCACCCGAGTCGTATCAAAAGGGAATCAAAAAGCCGATTCCCTCTCCAAAAATACAAAGATTAGCCGTTTACAAAGGTTTCAAACAAAGTATGACATGACGCGTTAACGTGGCTAAATGATATCCAATTATAAACTCAGGTTGCAGTCATCCATCACTACAGTAAAGAAATAATTACGGATGAAATCTGTCGCCAGTCGTGTATTAATTCCATTTGACGCATGACTCCTTTTGGCCAACCTCTAAACCCTTGTTTTGATAAATGCATCCACTGTTAAAAACATTACATTCGCCATTACGCACATTTTTGGTGCATAGAGAGGCCTGCGAGATAAGATTAATGACTTTGATCAATAAAATAAAGCATGCCTTTGGACCCAGATAACAGCCTGCATAAATTATAGATGCACGCATAAACTACACATACACTGCCTTATAATCCATTTCACTGTTAATGTAAGCCATTTTATGACATAATCAGCACAACTCTAGACTATTTCATACGTAGTTTGTCTAGGCCTATAGGCTATACAGGGCCGACATGCTACGCCTGCGTAAAATAACAAATTGTCCAAAGTTTCATGTTGAAATGAAAATGGAGTTGGCTGCTTGTCAAATTATTGCATGCCATTATATTTGACAAATCAATATTCTAGGCCTATATAATATCCACATCTTCTGGGGTGTGTTCTACACGACTGCCTAATGGAACATTATCTTTCAGCAGAGACCAGATGTCACATATTATCAAATGGCTTGTTTTTTGTAACTTAGATTTTTTAATTTTTTTAAATACATTAAATAACACTAATGCATTTTAATCGTGGTTATCATTGTTATTACATGGTTATACCCTGATAATAAGATGTGTATAAGATGTGTATCCGATTGAAATATGCTCCAAAGCGTATCAAGTTAGAAAAATATGCAAATCTAGATTTCAAATCAAAGCAACAGACCTGATGGCATATATGATATCATATGTAGATGCGTTTCAGTAATTGGACGGGGTGCCTTAATGTAACGGTTGAAACAAATAGGTTTGTTTTTTTAACTTCATTGACTGGCTACAATGTATTTGGCCTCTAAATAGACCTACTTGGGTCCATGCTGTGGACACGGACCAGCTGATGGATTTGTATTGAGGCGTAAATACTTCACTGTATTTCCATAACCGCAGGAAGGAGTTTAAGCAAATGTAAATGCCGAAAAACTCTGTGCAAATGAACTCTATTGCGATTTAGATGAGAGCCCCAGGGACACCATTATAAGAAAAGGTCTTATGCGCAAAATTAATTAACAACACCTCAAAGATATACATTCCATGTGTCTTGTCAGGCCTCCGAGTTTTTCCATTCAAATAATAAGTGCACAACCAACCCAGAAGTAGCATTTAGGATATTAATTTACTATAAAAACTGAATTTCCAATGGGGAGTTTACTGTCACGTAATTCTTGATATAGCTTCCCCTGACGAGCGTAATTGTTTACAACGGCCATTTACAATGACCATTTTCAATGAGCGCACAACAGTTTCCACCGCAAGTTGCACCTAAATACAAACTTCGTAGTCTTATCAAATACAAATACATCGTTTATAAAAAAATATGAATAGATTACAGTAACCTCAATAGTATAAATAATTCAATCAAAATGACGAATAACAACCCAGAAGGAAGTAGCCTAAACGGACTACATAGGCCTATATAAGACAACGAAAACTTTGCATTTACCACTCACCTTGCGTTTGGGATCCTGTTTTCTTATTTGCTTTATTTGTAGTCAAACCAAGAAGATACCGTACATCAAGAATATCCACATGGAGGAAATGTTCTTGAAAGCGAGACAACCATAAGAAGCTGCGCACACAAATGGATGAGAAATACGCAAACTGTAAATAAGGAGTTTACATCAACCAACGCAGTTTTCCAATTTGAACCCCAGTTGTGTGTTTCAGAGGAAAATTTCACAATTGGAAAAAATAGAATAAAAATCAAATCAATCGCATTATCTTGTGCGTCTTGCACTGTGGTAAGGTGATTGCCAATGTTGACCGATGGAGATTGATCACCTTCTGCCTACCCTGCCCTTCTATGAACGTAAAACACATGCAGAACGGCCCACCTCGTCCAATCCAAGCGCCCGTGCGCCCTTACTGGCGACAGAGGTAACCAGTCAATTGCGAGGATTGCAAGAAAACCCCTCCCCTTCAAATGCTTAAATAAATCTATACCACGTGAGAGCCCACAATTGGAAAAAGTTATACTTAATTTAAAAAAAAAGCATTACATTGAATGCTGTACTTAGGTGTAGGCCTACGTTGTTCTTAATTTCATTTGCATCTAGTAGATTTAGCGTTTGCATAAAAACAAAATATGTAGGCTACCGTAAAAGGTCCATTTAAGCAGGTCTCAATGTTTATTTCGCTCATGAAAAGTACTAACTCTTGAGAGAATCTTTAAACGCGTGAATTAACCATTTTCTCATCAAAAGCGATGACGTAAAGTGGGTTGGGAACTAGGCCTACATGAAAAAATGGCAACTAAGAAAATAAATTAGATTACCTAAAACAAAATGTAATGCCTTAAAACCGAATATAGCTTTAGTGTAACCTATGTGATTGATTAAAATAACAAGAAAACTGCTTGCCCTCGATAGTAATGCATTTTTGGACCCTGTGTGGGTCTTCAGAGAAAATCACCTTTCAACGTTGTCATTTTGCCTGTAATTGTTTGTGAACAACACCATCGTTTATACAAATTTGAGAATTTTTTTTCCATAGCAGCGGAATACTTTCCAAACGTGGTAAAGAGGCTCTGATTTAACCGTGTAATATATTTTCATGAATATTAATGAATGACATAATCCTCACTTGGATTTCCATTTCAGAATAATAGTGCAGTTCATCCAAACGAGGCTCTCCTCTCAAATAAAGTTTTATATGAATTAAACTGGAGGTGGAATCGACCATCTATCTATATCCTATAACTTAAAATAAAAACATAAAAAAACATTTTTCAATAGATAAATGTGCATAAAGAATGGAAAGTACAAATTATATTTATATTCGGGATTAATTGTTGAGACCGTCCATGAGGCGTCTGTCTCCACTGCTACCGCCTCGGCTGGTGCTTTGTCGAGCTCATATTAAAATAAACTCTAATTGTAGCCGGAGCTGCAATAATCAATCACGAGCAAATAATCAAAAGACTGTCAAGAACATTAGTTAACTAAATGTGATATCAAACGAAGGCATTTTAACATCCTCTTTGGATCTTTAGAATGGCCTAATCGAAACAACGACGTAACAGCACTAAAATAATAGCCGTTAATGGTTGGAGGCAAATCATGAGCGTTTCGAATGACAACAGGTTTGCACTTTACACTTTACATTTATTCACACAAATTATGGATGCCATTTTATATGGTAGGCTTTGGCTATGAACGAAATAAGGCTAATATTAGTAATTCAAGGTAAATTCCAATAGGCAAGTCAATTAAGTTGTTGTCAGGGCCAAACAGGCCCAATGCATATTACAATGGCCAGGGAAAAATATAAAATGCGATATTTATTGGCTAATCTTACACGTTTGCTCCAACTATTGTATGACTCAAGCGTCCAACATATAGGCCTAGACCTGTCAAAGCCAATGTGATCGATCACACACAAGTATCAAGATATCAAATAGCAAAATCCCATTGTGAAAAGAGTATTGGACCTAATCCCAAATTGCAGTAGAATTTTCTTAATGCTAAGCCCGTAAAACCAGGGATCAGGGCAACTCAAGGGGTGGGGGTGTAAGGTTTGTCTCTTTAGCTGGCAGGATTGGAGAAGGTCGCGTATGTTGTCGGTGCTTATTAAAACGATGATGCATAAAATCCCCCAAGTTGTCAGAAAGCATGGGCACGCGGAGTCGGTATTCTCTCCCTCTGCCTTTTGTAAGAAAAACATGTGGCTGTGGAACTGGCTTTGCAAAATCCACCCATGATCAACACCTGCATGCGCGGTAATAGCAACAGATCTCAAAGCTTGCACATCTGCAATACATAGGGGGGCAATCCGTTCTCCCAGAAAGATACCTATGGCGTGTATGCTACAGCTATAGCACTACGCAAGGAGACCAGCACCTAATTATGAAGTTTTTAAACTCAAAAATACTTTATCTATGGGTTTATAGTCGGTGTCAAGGATTGAGTGGCTGTTTTTTTTTCTTTTTTGGATACACGCGTAAAAGTGAAGCATTACGCAACGGTGGAAATACACAGAGGTAAGGTGCTCACCTTAATGCGGAACTCTGGTTGGAGACAGTCATCAAATGATCATGGTTTGTCATGCAAGATTTTATCGTGCACATGGAATTTTAGTTTTGAAGCTCAATGTTGTATTTTAAAGATTTCCATAACAGCAGGTTTAACTGCACATTGCGAAATAATGATGAACATTGTTTTCAATAAATAACATAGTCCTATCTATGCCATTAATAACGAAATGGCCTATAGGAAAGTTTTAAATAGGCTATATTTTTTTCAAAAGTATTTGAAACATTCTTTCACCGAGGTGTAGCCTATAGGCTACTACTGTAAAAACGTTCAATTGAGATATTTCCACTACATTAGTCAATGGAGTATAGGTCTACTACAATGAAAACTCCCATGCAGATTAAATGACTATATTATTGATGTACGTGGAGCCGTGCCATTTCTTTGACGGAGCTGAAACTGAATGAGATCCGACCACAGAAGTCAAAACGTCTATTCGAATAACAATATGCACATGATAATACGTATGAGTAAGACTGGTGCTATTGCATTCCGTTCCATCCACACATTATTATAGATGAACTTGTGTTGTGAAATAGTAACCCATATGAATAATCTTCTGATTAAAACCATAAAATTCGAATCGTGAAATTCAAAATTTCGGCTCTATTTACAGAATTAGTGGAAATAAATCCAGAACATGTAAACACTTAAAACATTTGATGCAAAACATCACAGGGAAAATTAATCAATGTTGGAATCCTAATCATTCAGAATGCATAAAACATTCCCATATCAGTTTAGCTTCAAATGCATAGAAATATCAAACTAAACTGTATGATTTTTTAAATATAAAAATGATGACTGCATTGTTATTAGCCTAGACTGCTCCTCTAAATTGTAGGCCTATACCATAAGTGAAAGTGGGTCATTAACTCCCATACTTACTATTGCAATAACATGCCAAATTATTAAACCACATGAAATAAACAAAACAAAATCTTGTTTACAGTAAAGTCCATATCTATGGCAAATGCACTACAAAATCATTATCGAAGGTGCTCAGGAGACTTGAAAACATCTTTGTGATGCATTTTTTTGTTAGTTTTAATCTCTCTTTTCATCAACTGACTTTTTTTTTACTAATAGATCATTGTTGCATCCTTTCCATTAACCATCTTACATGATTTATTATCAATCACAAGAAACAGACCTATTAGGCTATGCAATAGCTCCACAAGTGCTTAGAGATCACATGACCAACAGGGTGAGTGAGTGCGATGTGTTGTGAGACTCTGCTGCTTGATACTGTGCCGTAATGTAAACAAGTGGGATAGGGATGTACTGTACTGTTTCATACAGAGCTAGTTTCCCAGTCTGAAATATCACCTGGTGTCCTCCTCACAATGGAGGCACGAGCATCATGTAGTCCTAGGCACGCCAGCCTTCAACAGGGCAATGGGAGGTCAGATGGGTTGACAGGTAGCTAGCCTACTCACTGTCCCTGCAAATAACTGCTAGCCTACAACCAAAGGTAACCGTAGCCTAGCATATGCATTCCAAAATGGTGATCATTTTGCTTCAAACTGACAAGTAAAGGAATGATCCCATGAAAATAATTGATGAGATGTAGAGGTTTGAAAGGTAGTTGACGTACAGTTTTCCCATACAGTAGGTGGTTGATTTAAAAAAAGAATGGTTCTCCTGTAATGTAATCTGAATAACACAGCCAGAAGGATAGCAATTTTGAGGACCATGCACTTATCACGCAAGGCCTGTCTTCTGTCCTGGCACTCAGTTTCTCTTTGTCCCACACTGGCACTTAATGGGGGAGTCAAGGGTAGTCACTTAGCCAGGGTGCCCAGCACTTTCTGCATTCAACAACACTGTATCATTACCTAGCCTAACCTAAAGGAGAATGACCAAAACTCAACAGCCTGGCACTCAGCTGCCATAGACTAAAACATGAGACAGAGGCTCCATGCACCTAATCTTTTTTAAGAGATAGACAAATTTGATATTTGTGAGTGAAATGAACAATTTCTTAATTTTCTTTCTGCGCACAAATGGACAAGTGGGCATGACGTCCCTGACATGAGACACAGAACTTACATTTAAATGTAAGTCTTGAAGACACCATTACTAAAGTTGGTGTTGGCGAAACCGTTAGTGCTTTAATAAAGAATTTGACAAGACCCAAGTATTGAGAGTGCAACGTGTCATACCTATTCTTAACATCTCTTAAAATGGACTTCATATATTGAACATCAAAACATTATGCAATTTATCATCTTAAAAATTGACGTTGACTTTATTTTCATAGGCCCTCTTTGTGGTATTGGCATGGCGTCAATTTCCGAATTGACTGTCAAGTGAGTGCAAATATTAGGCTACATTGTAACTTACATTTTTTGACAGCTCACATGACTAAACAGGAACAAGAAAGGAAGTTATAATGTGTCAAGAACATAGCAGTGAAAAACAGTCATACATGTACAATGAGGGAGGCAGAAAAGGAAGAGTGAAAGAGACAGAGGGTGGAGCAGAGGGAGAGAGAGCAAAGAGAGATAGTAGAGATACAGAGAGAGAGAGAGCAGAACTAGAGAGAGGTAGAGAGCAGAGAGAGGTAGAGAGCAGAGGGGAGCATGTAGCTGTCTGTCACAGGATCGGGCCTTCCCGCCCCTCTCATTAGGAAGGTAAACAATGAGGAGAAATGATGAGAGACATGGCAGAACAAATGAGGAGCAGGAGGGAGAAATCAGACACCGGCTTAAAGATCCCACAGTCACCCAACCAACCCAAACCACCATACATACACCCCCATCGCAATCCCCCCAAAAACAGAGTGAGTGAGGGGGTGAGGGGGAGGGACCCTGAGCAAAGAGTAGGGCAACTTTCAATCCTTTTAGGATTAGTCTCTCTCTCTCTTCCCCCCTCCCTCCCTCCCTCTCTTTCTCTCCCTCACTCTGTTCCTCCTCTCTTTCACTCTACTGCCCCCGGGCAATCACGTTAAAACTTGCATGGCCAGTGCTCATTCAGATATCCCTAACAATGCGCACCAGTGGTAACCATGTGAGCGTTGGCAAGCCACACAAGAATGCACAGGTTCAGTTCCCCGTGACCCTCCCTATGCACAGAAAAAAAGAGGAGGAAAATATACTGAAGGCGACACTGCATTTCTCAGCAGCTTGAGGGAAGAGAGACTTGGGTGCTTATTTACCAAACCTAAAATGACTCATTTTAAGCCAATCATAATGGTTTTTGGAATCAAACTTGTAATTCAGTGCTTTTACTTTTTGCTGGAGATAGCTTAAATAATTGGGGAAGCAAGGTAATCAACTTATGACGCCACACTGGCAAGGGTGGAGTTTCCCATGGTAACAAATTACCTGTAGAATTCTATTATCCCTTAACAGCCCAATCTAGTTCTATTATTTTCTGGTCATTCAAATGCCATTAGGATGGCCTACTTTTTAGATGAGTTGGATTTGCCTCATCGATGTACAATGAGTTGCTGAAAAAGGATTCACTTTCAACCACAGGGTTACCTGGTTAACAAAGGGAGGGAGGGAGGGAGGGGCAGTTGTTACATTAACATTTGACATTTGTGAGGGTGAAAGTACCTTCACATTAGGCAAAGCAGAGATGAGCTATGCAACACAAGATTATTTCCAAATATTGAAAATAGCTACAAAAGTGCAATTGGAGCACAGGAACAAATCACAACTTCCTACAACATATACTAACACTATTTTTTCTCTACCCAGAGTGCAGCAGGAGGGAAGGGAATTGCCATCCAGCCTTATCTCCAGTTCCAGTCAACTAGAGGCCCTGAAAGAGTTTGCACCATCATCAGAGCTGGCCATTTGATAGGATTCTGGCACTGCACCTAATCAATCTATGGCATAGAGCTGCCAGAAGACCTGTAACAAAGCTCAAAGAGCCTCACAAATGGCCTAGTGCACGGGATAATCCCCTGCACAGGATTACATATTGATTTTGAATGTATAAAAAAATACAACTTATCATACAAAACCTGAGACGCAGTACAAAAGTAGGCAGTAGTCTGTGCATGAATCCCCCTTTAAGAGCAGGAGCATCAACTTTCAAATACGGAGACCCCGAGCATGAACCAAAACCTTTAAAAAATGGCGAGTGAAATCAAAGGCCAGGGGTGAGGTGTGGTAGCAGCGCCTTGTTGCAGGGAATCACTACAACTCCACCTTGCATTTCAAATAAAATAAAATAAGATTTTACTTGTCAAAAGGGCAGAATACAACAGGTGTAGACCTTACAGTGAAATGCTTACTTACAAGCCGTTAACCAATAATGCAGTTTTAAGAAAATACCCCCCCCAAAAAAAAAGTAAACGATAAGAATACAAATGATTAAAGAGCAGCAGTAAATAATAATAGCGCGGCTATATACAGGGGGTGCCGGTACAGAGTCAATGCGCGGGGGCACAGGTGTCGAGGTAATTGAGGTAATATGTACATGTAGGTAGAATTATAAAAGTGACTGTGCATAGATAATAACAGAGAGTAGCAGCAGCATATACGTCCGGGTAGCCATTTGATTAGCTGTTCAGGAGTCTTATGGATTGGGGGAAGAAGCTGTTTAGAAGCTTCTTGGACCTAGACTTGGCTCTCCGGGACCGCTTGCCGTGCGGTAGCAGAGAGAACAGTCTATGACTAGGGTTGCTGGAGTCTTTGACAATTTTTAGGGCCTTCCTCTGACACCGCCTGGTGTAGAGGTCTTGGATGGCAGAAAGCTTGGCCCCAGTGATGTACTGGGCCGTACGCACTACCCTCTAGCGACTTGTGGTCGGAGGTTGAGCAGTTGCCATCCAAGGCAGTGATGCAACCCGTCAGGATGCTCTCAATGGTGCAGCTGTAGGTTTTGCCGTGCCCTCTTCACGGCTGTCTTGGTGTGCCTGGACCATGTTAGTTTGTTGGTGATGTGGACGCCAAGGAACTTGAAGCTCTCAATCTGCTCCACTACAGCTCCGTTGATGAGAATGGGGGCATGCTAGGTCCTCCTTTTCCTGTAGTCCACAATAATCTCCTTTGTCTTGATCACGTTGAGGGAGGGGTTGTTGTCCTTGCACCACACGGTCAGGTCTCTGACCTCCCTATAGGCTGTCTCACTGTTATGTCATCAGCAAACGTAATGATGGTGTTGGAGTTGTGCCTGGCCGTGCAGTCATGAGTAAACAGGGAGTACAGGAGGGGACTGAGCACGCACCCCTGAGGGGCCCCCGTGTTGAGGATCAGCGTGGCGGATGTGTTGTTACCTACCCTTACCACCTGGGGGCGGCCCGTCAGAAAGTCCAGGATCCAGTTGCAGAGGGAGGTGTTTAATCCCAGGTCCTTAGCTTTGAGATGAGCTTTGAGGGAACTATGGTGTTGAATACTGAGCTGTAGTCAATGAATAGCATTCTCACATAGGTGTTCCTTTTGTCCAGGTGGGAAAGGGCAGAGAGGAGTGCAATAGAGATAGCATCATCTGTGGATCTGTTCGTGCAGTATGCAAATTGGAGTGGGTCTTGGGTTTCTGGGATAATTGTGTTGATGTGAGTCATGACCAGCCTTTCAAAGCATTTCATGGCTACAGAAGTGAGTGCTACGGGTCGGTAGTCATTCAAGCAGGTTACCTTAGTGTTCTTGGGCACAAGAACTATGGTAGTCTGCTTGAAACATGTTGGTATTAAAGACCCAGACAGGGAGAGGTTGAAAATGTCAGTGAAGACACTTGCCAGTTGGTCAGCGCATGGTCGACGTACACGTCCTGGTAATACGTCTGGCTCAGAAGCCTTGTGAATGTTGACCTGTTTAAAGGTCTTACTCACATCGGCTGCGGATCACACAGTCGTCCGGAACAGCTGATGCTGTCATGCATGTTTCAGTGTTACTTGCCTCAAAGCGAGCATAGAAGTTATTTAGCTCATCTGGAAGGCTTGTGTCACTGGGCAGCTCTCGGCTGTGCTTCCCTTTGTAGTCTGTATTACTTTGCAAGCCCTGCCACATCCGACGAGCGTCAGAGCCGGAGTAGTACGATTCGATCTTAGTCCTGTCGGTGGGCATAGCGGGATTTCTTATAAGCTTCCAGGTTAGAGTCCCGCTTCTTGAAAGCGGCAGCTCTACCCTTTAGCTCAGTGCGAATGTTACCTGTAATCCATGGCTTCTGGTTTGGGTATGTATGTACAGTCACTGTACGTACATCAGTGACTGATATGGTGTGTACTCCTCAATGCCATCGGAATAATTCCGGAACATATTCCAGTCTCTGTTAGCAAAACAGTCCTGTAGTTTAGCATCTGCTTCATCTGACCACTTTTTTATAGACCGAGTCACTGGTGCTTCCTTCTTTAATTTATGCTTGTAAGCAGGAATCAGGAGGATAGAGTTATGGTCAGATTTGCCAAATGGAGGGCGAGGGAGAGCTTTGTACGCGTCTCTTTGTGTGGAGTAAAGGTGGTCTAGAATTTTTTTCTCTCGTTGCACATTTAACATACTGATAGAAATGAGGTCAAACTGATTTAAGTTTCCCTGAATTAAAGTTCCCGGCCACTAGGAGCACCGCCTCTGGATAAGCGTTTTCCTGTTTGCTTATGGCGGATTACAGCTCATTGAGTGCGGTTTTAGTGCCAGCATCGGTCTGTGGTGGTATGTAGATAGCTACAAGAAATACAGATGAAAACTCTCTTGGTAAATAGAGTGGTCTACAGCTTATCGTGAAAAAAACCTTGAGACTTCCGAAGATATCGTGCACCAGTTATTGTTTACAAATATGCATAGGACCCCACCCCGTGTCTTACCAGAGGCTGCTGTTCTGTCCTGCCGATAGAGTGTATAACCCGCCAGTTGTATGTTCTTAATGTCGCCGTTCAGCCACGACTATGTGAAACATAAGATATTACAGTTTTTCATGTCCTGTTGGTAGGATATACGTGCTTTCAGTTAGTCACATTTATTTTCCAGCGACTGAATGTTAGCTAGCAGGATGGAAGGCAAGGGCAGATTAGCCACTCGTCACCTGGTCCACACAATGCACCCTGATCTCCTTCCGCGAAACCTCTGTTTCCTTTCCAGTGAATCATGGGGGATCTGGGCCTGTTAGGGTGTCTGTAGTAGTATATCCCTCCCATCTGACTCATTGAAGAAGAACTCTTCATCCAATTTGAGGTGAATAATCCCAGTTCTGATGTCCAGAAGCTCTTTTCGATCATAAGAGATGGTAGCAGCAACATTATGTACAAAACAAGTTACGAACGACACAAAAAAAGAAAAAAAAATAGCATGGTTGGTTAAGAGCCGATAAAACGGCAGCTCTCCCCTCCGGAGACATTTTGAGGTCAATATGGTGGTTACACATATTACTCAAATGAATACTTGCATACTTGCTACGTCTCAGCCGCTACATCTGGAGGTAGTGTATGACCCTAGACAGACAGTTGCCTCCCTTGAAGCAGGGCAGTGTAAAACAGTATTGTCTTGTTGAGCATACAGTATGAATGGTATTAGCAGAGCAATGTTTTTGAAACGGCTGAAATGTACAGACATTTTCATAATATTTTAGACTTGTTTTGAGTTTTTACCTGAAACTGTTGCAGTAGCTGCCGGCTGCACTGAGCCATGTAAAACTATGGAAGCTCATCCTCACCACCAAAAACATGTCAAATGTACAAATACGATTCGTTTTTTCCCTTAATTTGTAACATTGAGGGATGATTTTAGAGGTAGCACCACAGGTCCCAGAGTAGTTGAGGGTGTGGGGGGGAATTGTTTTCCTGGGGCTCAGAGTTTTTCCAAATCTGGTAGTAGGCTAACCTAACCCCCTAGTTGTAGTGTATAACATTGTAATAAATCAGCAGAAAAAATAAAAATGTTTATGGACTTTATATGGGCTATGGTGGGACCAGATAGCTCTTCTAAACATATGGTTAAAAGAAATTCCAGGAAAAACTCCTGGCCATAGGGAGGATGAAAACATTAAAACCCTTCACACAGACAAAGAGAACAACTGCGATTGGCCAAAAACGAATAAAAAACAAACAGGGCTGAGTTTGCTGTATGCAAGGTTGCATGGTATAGGCCATTGCATCTGTAATTAAAAAGATACTCATACATTATGTCATCACTATTATGTTGATTGATAAATTCCAGTCAATCATTTTGGATTAAAAAGGCCAAGGTAGCCTAGCCACCGGAAGTGTGAATATACGAATATAATATAAACCAAATTTGATCACATTCACATTTTATCAGAACACAAATAAATGGGCCTATTTGAGGCTCTAAGTACATAGCTTAAGCTATTAAAAACATGACGCTATGCTCCCCTTGGCCCAGATAGGATCAGAGCGCACAGGCTTCTCTTAGCTACCTGGAGCTGTGGTTGTTATCAGTAGGCTACAGTTGATCAGACTGAAGCACAGACTAATTGTGCACGTTGACAAATCATAAGGGAAATTGTATTACATTTTTTGGGTGGCGGTTATGGGCTTCCATATAGAACAGCTTGTTGGGGTGAATTCACATACACCCACGTTTTCAGTCGCAATTTGCTTTCAACACATGTCATGATTTGCATGATATTGATAAAAATGAAGTCTGGTCTTTTATAACGGTGTAAGGTAGGCCTACTGTACTTTTATATCTGTATTTGATGGTTCATCGTAAATTCTTGTTTGGCTAACGTAACTTGATGAAGACATGCTGTTATAGCAATTCTGTGCTTTGGTCTTGAAGCTAAAATGCAATGAGTGTAGCCTACAGACGTAGAAAATAACCCATTAATTGTTTGCACATACATGCTAGTGAATTATTGCATTATTCCATAGTGTAATGTTTTAGAAGAAAAGTTTGTCATTTTTGAATAGTTTGTGCTTACTGGCTAGTGGCTACGGTGATGTTTACGATCAATTTGAGCTGCGGACCAAGAATGTCGCTTTGCCAGCCACAACGTAAGGTAAGGATGTAATGTGACTCAGACTCTCCTTCATATCTCGTAGTGAGAATAGTAGCCTAAGTAGTATGTTAATGACTTTATTTGACAAACTTTCGACACCTCAGTGTTTGTTTGCTGTCACCTTGCGGAGTCAGTCTCACCTTCGCCTCCCTTCGACTACGCTAACGTTTGTCAGGCTGACAGCTAGCCATCAGTCCCAACAGGGGGGTCTCACACACACACACACACACACACAATGCGGCGGCTCTGACAGGAGCAGCACTGAGTAGCCAAGAAAAGCTATTCAGAGGATAGATAGATCTAGAACCTTAGGTCCTTGATAGGAGCGCAGAACAAAATGCAGCTGTTCCCCCTTCCATCAATAATCCTCACTTAATAATCAGGAGATTAACTGATATCAGGTGTGCAGATGACTGTCGGCGGAATAATAAACAAGCACGCCGAAAGACGGCAGAAAGAGAAAAAAAACACAAGAGAGAGCGCAGAGTCCCATAAACCAAGCCCCCAAACTAATTACAATTGATTTCTTATGGATCGGGTACCTTATCAGGTGCGAGAGGGAATTACCATGGCGAGCCAAAGGGTTGTGGTGGGTCGCCGTCGAATGGCAAAATCAATCTGCGTTGAGTGACTGACTGTACCCGTCTCCCTATTGCAGGGAGGGAATGTAAAATGTACACAAGCGACGTTGATTCAACGTAAAAGGGATATAACACAAATCGCAGATGTTATAAAAAGATGGAGAAAAGCCCAAGTTACTTTCTTACAAATAGATAAATATGTAGTCTAAGAGCTACACATTATCAACAAAGACTGGAGTCTAACCCAGATGCTTTTGTTGTAATTATCATTAACTAAATTTACCACTGTATGATGACATGATACAAAGTCAGCAATAATGATATTACAGGCAAAGCATTCTTTAAGAAATCCCCCAGAAACATTGACTCTCCACCTCAGTGTTGAAACTGGCTTCAGTTCAGCATCTCCACTACAAGCTCTTTTCTCCCTGGGCAACATGGGAAAAGTTCATCAATATGTTAATTACTTAATCTTTAAACACTTAAAGAAACCATTAATAAACATTGATTTGAACACTTGCCACCAGTGACTCGCATTAATCCACTGCAAATAGCTGATACACAAACTGCAATGGAGGGCAATTTGGGTAGGGATTACCAATAGTAATAGATGAGAGGAGAAATTGATCACACTTTCTCTTAACAGGGAAGAGAACACAGCTAGTTGAACCACTTTGCATGATGACTCTGCCTTTTTTGTTGTGGAACTGGAATGCACTTTGATTGATTTTGTAACTGCTTTTCTATACCAAGGGGAAAATATTAATGTCTACTGACTTATTCCACATTTTGTTGTGTTAGAGTCTGAATTCAAAATTGATTGAATATATTTTTTTCCTCACCCATCTACACACAATAACATATAATGACAAAGTGAAAACATGTTTTAGATTTTATTGAAAATTTATTGAAAATGAAATACAGAAATATCTCATTTACATAAGTATTCACACCCCTGAGTCAATACTTTGTAGATGCACATTTGGATTACAGCTTTGAGTCGTCTGTATCAGCTTTGCACATCTGAATTTGGGGATTTTCTCCCATGCTTCTTTACAGATTTTCTCAAGCTCTGTTACGTTAGATGGGGAGTGGCGGTGAACAGCAATCTTCAAGTTTTTCCATAGATTTTTCAATGGGATTCAAGTCTGGGCTTTAGCTGGGCCACTCAACGACTTTCACATTCTTGTTCTGAAGTCATTCCAGCGTTTCTTTGGATGTATGCTTGGGGTCATTGTCCTGTTGGAAAGTAAATATTTGACCCAGTCTAAGGTCATTTGCACTTTGAAACAGGTTCACATCAAGGATGAGCCTGTATTTATCCCCATTCATTGTTCCCTCTATCCCTACCAGTCTCCCAGTCCCGGCTGCTGAAAAGCATCCCCATAGCATGATGCTGCCACCACCATACTTCACGGTAGGGATGGTGTTAAATGGCCGATGTGCCTTGTTTTCTCCAGACATAGCTTTTTGCATTCTGGCCAAAGAGTTACATTTTTGTCTCATCAGACCACAGACTCTTTTGCGTTATGATCTGTCTTTCACATGCCTTTTTGCAAACTCCATGCATGCCGTCATGTTCTTTTTTCTCAGGAGTGGCTTCTGTCTGGCCACTATCCCAAAATGCCCAGATTGGTCAAGTGCTGTAGAGATGGTTATCCTTCTGGCAGCTTTTTCCATCTCAGCCAAAGATCTCTGTAGTTATGTCAGAGTGGTCATTGGGTTCTTGATCACCTCTCTGATCAAGATCCTTGCCATGTTGCTCAGTTAAGTTGAATGGCTAGCTTTAAGATGAGTCTGGGTAAGTCCGTATTTTTTCAATTTCCCAATGGTGAAGACCACCAGGTTCTTGGAAAATTTCAACACTCTAGACATTTTTTGAAACCCTTCCCCAGATATTTTTTTACCTTTATATATATGCCTCATGAAAATATCTAGGAGATCTAGGGACACCTCCATGGACTTCATGGTATAGTTTTTGCACCGTCAACTGTGGGACCTTATAGAGACAGGTGTCTTTCTTTCAAAATCATCCAAATAATTGAATTGGCCACAGGTAGACTCCACCAAGTTGTAGTGACGTCTCAAGGATGATTAAAGGAAATTAATTGCACCTGAGCTCAATTTGGACTGTCATAGCATGAATACTTTCTGAAATCACTGTAGCTAATTACTCCAACTAGAGACAACACAGTATGCGTGGGCAACAATCATAGTTGATAATTACGATATACAGTGCTTTCAGAAAGTATTCATACCTCTTGAAGTATTACACATGTTGTTGTGTTACAGCCTGAATTCAAAATTGATTCAATAATTTTTTTTCTTACCCATTTACACACAATACCCCATATTGACAAAGTGAAAACACGTTTTTAGAAATGTTTTCAAATTTATTGAAAATGAAATACAGAAATATAACTCCCGAGTCAATACTTTGTAGAAGCACCTTTTGGCAGCGATTACAGCTTTGAGTCTTTCTGGGTAAGCCTCTAAGAGCTTTTCACACCTGGATTGTGCAACATTTTCTCATTATTCTTTTAAATATTCTAATTGGTTCTCGATCAATGCTAGATGTAACAGTATAACTTTAGAACGTCCCCTCGCCCATACCCGGGTGCGAACCAGGGACCCTCTGCACACATCAACAACAGTCACCCACTCGAAGCATCGTTACCCATCACTCCACAAAAGCCGCGGCCCTTGCAGAGCAAGGGGAACTACTACTTCAAGGTCTCAGAGCAAGTGACATCACCGATTGAAATGCTATTTAGCGCGAACACCGCTAACTAGCTAGCCATTTCTCATCCGTTACATAGACAAGGTCTTAAGTCAAAACTGTAACTCGGCCACTCGGTAACATTCACGGTCTTGCTAAGCAACTCCAGTGTAGATTTGGCCTTGTGTTTTAGGTTATTGTCCTGCTGAAAGGTGAATTAATCTCCCAGTGTCTGGTGGAAAGCAGACTGAACCAGGATTTTCTCTAGGATTTGCCTGTGCTTAGCTCCATTCTGTTTTTTTTTAAATCCTGAAATACTCCCCAGTTTTTAATGATTACAATCATACCCATAACATGAAGCAGCCACCACTATGATTTAAAATATGGAGAGTGGTACTCAGTAATGTGTTGTATTGTATTTGCCCCAAACATAATACTTTATATTCAGGACAAAAAGTGAAATTTCTTAGCCACATTTTTTACAGTATTTCTTTTGTGTCTTGTTACAAACAGGATGCATGTTTTGGAATATTTGTATTGTGTACACGCTTCCTTCTTTTCACTCTGTCAATTAGGTTAGCATTGTGGAGTAACTATAATGTTGTTGATCCATCATTAGTTTTCTCCTAGCACAGCCATCAAAGTCTGTAACTGTTTAAACGTCACATTGGCCTTATGGTGAAGTCCCTGAGTTTCCTTCCTGTCTGGCAACTGAGTTAGGAAGGGCGCCTGTATCTTTGTAGTGACTGGGTGTATTGATACACCATCCAAACTTTATAACAAAGGTGTTGCCATAACAAAGCAGTTGAATAGTTATTGACTCAAAACATTTTAGCTTTTTATTTTGATTCATTTGTACACATTTCTAAAAACATAATTCCACTTTGACATTATGGGGTATTGTGTTTAGGACAGTGACAAAAAAATCAACATTTTATCCATTTTAAATTCAGGCTGTAACACAACAAAATGTGGAAAAAGTCAAGGGTGTGAATACTTTCTGAGGCACTGTAGCAAACAAACTCAATCCAATTTTAATAGCACTAGTACAGACTCGTAAACAGGCAGGTGCGCACGCACACACACACACACACACACACACACACACACGCCCTCTGATAAAGATGACTTTTATTTGTGATTCAGAGGACTTTGTTTGAACACCTGTGATTGACAGCGCACCACAGGACGTGTGCTAAATGTGTATTAAATAGACAAACACGAGACACTTAGGACGATGCCCATGTCAATAGACAAACTGGTATTTCTTTGTTGGGCAAACAGCTTAGATTACTGCACTTGCAAGAGCAGGTGTGTGACTTTGCTAGGCACAAGTG
Organism: Oncorhynchus tshawytscha; assembly: GCF_018296145.1. Classification (NCBI taxonomy): domain Eukaryota; kingdom Metazoa; phylum Chordata; class Actinopteri; order Salmoniformes; family Salmonidae; genus Oncorhynchus; species Oncorhynchus tshawytscha. The sequence continues at coordinate 61,998,074 of NC_056430.1, forward strand.
TGTAGTAGCATCACCAGAGAATGCATTTGCACAAACACACACACACACACACACACACACACACACACACACACACACACACACACACACACACACATAACAACATGCTCAGATAGATAGCAGAACTCAAATACCATTAGATGTCCTTGTACTATTCAGTATGAAAGTGGGAGAGTGGTATGGAGTTTCTGCTTCCTGGGAAGAGGCTGCAGAGGCAGCGAAATACGTGTAATAGAACAGAACGCATTTTCCTATTCAGGTGTGAAGTGTATAAAAAAACGATGTAAAGGCCGAAATATGAAAGAGTTAAAACAATGCATTGGATAGGTAGAGCAAATGGAATCATACACAACAGCTCTGAAGACAAGCAAGAGGACTGCGGAGAACTGGAGCGGGACAAGAAGAAACGTCCTGAAGGCCGCCTAAGGAGGGAGGTCTCAGTGGGGTTGTATCTGTTGTATCTTGCAGCAAGACAAAATCCCACTGTATACAACCCCACTGAGGCCTCCCTCCTTAGGCGGCCTTCAGGACGTTTCCTCTTGTCCCACTCCAGATTCTTGGCAAAAACCCTCACTGTTTGAACAATGTCATGTGAAATGTTATATGAAAATAAAACCCTTTAAAATGTAATTGTTGTACTAGTTTTTGTGCTTGTGAGAAGGTAATGAAATGGAGTAGTATTCTAACTAGCCTTCCCTGAATGGAAATAAAAGGTCATCACAGCTAAATGTTTGGTCGTAGATGATGAGTTTAGGGTATTCATAAAACATCTCAGAGTAAGAGTGCTGATCTAGGATCAGGTCCACCCGCCCTGTCAATGTAAACGTATCCATTACTATCTAAAAAGCTCAAATTGATCCTATATCAGTACTCTTACTCTGAGCTGCTTTCTGAATACTCAATACTGGCCTGGAAACAGCTTGGACTGACATACATGACATATGATTCAGGGACGGCGGTAGACCTCGGCGGTCTGGTTCTCCAGAGGAGATCTTTGAGGAGGGTGGTCTACTACTCCCAGGCAGTCCCCCTGCTCCTCAGCTCAACCCCTTGAGCCCCTTGAACTACGACCTTGTGGAATAGGTTGAGCTGCTGTGGCAGGGATTGAGGCAGCAGTTGGTGGTTTGTGGGGCTCGGGCTTATGGGGACTGGGCTATGTCCCCAAAGGCCTTCGAAAACCAACCAGGGAGACCCGAGCAGAGCCTCAATAACCAAATAAGATTAAGATTACCATTTTAGCCACTGCTACATTAAAAAGATGAAGCTAATGAGAGTGGCCCAGTGTCTCAATTCTACTACTTTGGATCTTTGGCTGATTAAAAATGAGGGCCTTTTGTGAATACGCTCATAGAATTAGGCTTGATTCTGCTTTGTTGTTTCTGGTTTATTGTTCCTTTTTCAATGTTTCAATATGTTCAGTATTATATGGCTCAAGTTCTTTTTTAATGGATGTGTGTGTGTTTGGGAAATTATATTATCTATTTTCATTGATTCATTGAGACATGAGGTGCACAATTTCAACATTTTAAGGATGTACTATCAAGGCTTTACATTGTACAAATATGCACACACACATCCAAAATATCCTGCTAGGGTTCGTTTTCCTTGTTCAAATAAATAGAACACCTTCCTCTAAACCTCAAATCTCACAAAAGACCCACAGAAATGGACTTAAAGCTCTTGTTATAGTACAATTTTTTCCTGTTTGCTTTAGATAACAAATCTTCAGTTGACCCGAAGGGTTAAGGAAGCATTACAAATTAATCCCGGGTTTTAATAAGTCTGTCTTAAGCCAAGGGGTCTTTACCCCAAAAGAAAAGAAATAAAAGGGGGAGGGAGAAGAAAGGGATCGGAGGAAAATAAATATATTAAACCCTGTGATCACAGCCAGCTTTTCTTGTTTGTTATACCTCCGTTTTCCATTTAATCCAATACTCACTAATCCAATTTGTCTATCGGGCTTCGACCCTAACTTCTCCTCATCTACGTTTTTTTCTCTACATGGCCGTTTGAAGTGACCACTCCTCGTTTCACAGTCTAACGGCTCACTGAAACAAACTGCAGACTAAGAGGTAGATGGATAGATTTCCAAAAAGAAAAGGAGAAGAAAAATTGGCAAACATGATCAGCTCATCACACAAACATAAAAGTAAGAGCTCGTTATGGACGAAGTCGAGCGGATTTCACCCTGAATATGCATGAAGAGCCATAATCAGATGTGGGGCAGTCACCCACTGAAGGAGAATATTGGAGAAGCACAAAGGGATTGATTTAATTACTTGAAGTGGGCCTGTGTTTGGAGGATTCTTGTTAAGAAGTGAGTGAAAAGGCTGGCAGTATCCTTGCGCTATTTCTGTGAAGGGGTTGGAGTTGGGGGCAGATGGTGGGGTATACCGAGGTAGTCTAGCTCCTTAAGTCACCAAAACTAATCTCGAGGTATAAAGCACTTGTGATTGAAAGGTTCTTCATTGCAAAATGGACATAGAGTGTTCATTGTTTAACGTCAACCTGGATAACCGTTATCCAAGTTCTGCTCAATTATTTTCCCTTTATCCAGATCATTGTGTAATCTCTTAAAAAATGAGAAAAAGCTACATATGGCATTTTGACAGATGTTTGAGAATGTTATCCTTAATTACAGTGCCTTCAGAAAGTATTCACACCCCTTGACCTTTTCCACATTTTGTTGTGTTACGGCCTTAATTTAAAATGTATTAAATTGCGACTTTGTGTCACTGGCCTACACACAATACCCAATAATGTCAAAGTGGAATCATGTGTTTAGACATTTTTACAAATTAATTACAAATGAAAAGCTGAAAGGTTTAGGGTCAATAAGTATTCAACATCTTTGTTATGGCAAGCCTAAATAAGTTATTGAGTAAATATTTACTTAGAATTGTCACATAATATGTTGCATGGACTCACTCTGTGTGCAATAATAGTGTTTAACATTATTTTTAATGACACCTCATCTCTGTACCCCACACTTACAATTATCTGTAAGGTCCCTCAATCGAGCACTGAATTTCAAACACAGATTCAATGACAAAGACCAAGGAGGTTTTCTAATGTCTCGCAAAGAAGGGCACATATTGGTAGATGGGTAAAAAAACTTTAAAAAACAGACACTTAATATCCCTTTGAGCATGGTGAAGTTATTAATTACACTTTGGATGGTGTATCAATACACCCAGTCAATACAAGATAGAGGCGTCCTTCCTAACTCAGTTGCCGGAGAGGAAGGAAACTGCTCAGGGATATCACCATGAGGCCAATGGTGACTTTAAAACAGTTACAGACTTTAATGGCTGTGATAGGAGAAAACTGAGGATGGATCAACAACATTGTTGTAAACTCCACAATACTAAACTAAATTACAGAGTGAAAAGAAGGAAGCCTGTACAGAATACAATTATTCCATAACATGCATCCTGTTTGCAATATATCACTAAAGTAAAACTGCAAAAAACTTGGCAAAGAAATTATCGTTATGTCCTGAATACAAAGTGTTATGTTTGGGGCAAATCCAACACAACACATCACTGAGTACCACTCTTCATATTTTTAAGCATGGAGGTGGCTGCATCATGTTATGGGTATGCTTGACATCGGCAAGGACTAGGGAGCTTTCCAGGATAAAAATAAATGGAATAAAGCTAATCACAAGCAAGATCCTTGAGGGAAACTTGGTTTAGTCTGCTTTCCAACAGACACTAGGAGAGAAATTCACCATCCAGCAGGACAATAACCTAAAACACAAGGCTAAATTTACACTGGAGTTGCTTACCAAGACAACATTGAATGTTGAGTGACATAGTTACAGTTTTGACTTAAATCATCTTGAAAATCTATGCAAGACTCGAAAATGGCTGTCTAGAAATGATCAACAACCAACATGACAGAGCTTGAAGAAATATTTTACAATACAAAATGGGGATGCACGTTATATTGGTTAACATATCGGAATCGGCCGATATTAGCTAAAAATGGCAACATCGGCATCGGCCCAATGTCTAGTTTAACGCCGATGTGAAAAACTGATGTCAAAGCTGATGTGCATACTTATATAATGTAGGTAAAGGACGAAAAGACGCCACGTAAAATGTTGCGCTACATGTGCAACACAGCATTCCTAACCTAGACCACAATGTCTGCTGTGTGGACTGAGCAGTCAACAAGTCGAGTAGTCATTTGAAAGAATAAGAACATTTCAGCGTGACAACTCAAAGGCGAAGTCCATTAAAGCCAAGATAATGGAATTAATTGCCCTTGACAATCAACCGTTCTGTCGTGGTTGATGTTGGCTTTCGCAACTGGTCGAGCACCAGTACACACTAACGTTACCAAGTGCGCTATTATTCAGATGTTGCCCTACCAGAGTTACACAATAATAGCATCACTGCTATTAGCTTCACGACATACTATGGAACGCTGTTTGGATCTTTGCGTGTCAAAAAAGCTACACATCAAATTACACTATTTGACAATAACACTGTTTGACGCGTTAAATAAGCTTTTAATTTGACACGTCAAATAACACAGTTCTATTATAGAATGTTGTGTGTTCTGAATTTGCATGTGCAAGCCAAGTGCCACCACTACTATCAGTAGCACTGTCAAATATGTACAAAAAAGTCTACAAACAAACAAACACCGGCCATGAACGATGTGTTTACAATACCGCTTTGGTAATAAAGCATTATTTGTTCGACCGCAACTTCTGAGGTTGCTAGCTAGCTTTAGCTTGGTACCTAGAAAGCAACAATACAACCAGCATGAAAACAATGACCAGTAGAAACTTCAGTCATTTTCACTATTCTTAGAAATGATTTAGGAATCCTTGTGAGTAAGCATTAGCTAAGTAGCCACTTGTTGTTTGCCTATTGAAATGTAACTTCAGTTCATGAAAATAAATAGCTAGCCAGCTACTTAACCCTGTTGCCCAAAGCTAACATTATAAGCAGCCAGCTAGCTTCTTCTGGCTAGTGAGGCTCAACCCGACTGGGTTATGTGTTGTGAAGCTAGCCACAATAAGGATTAGGCATAATAGTGGCGTTTGCGGTTTGCCTTCAACATAAAAGTACCTCTTTGAAAGTGATGCAGAAGGTTACAATTGGTGGAATCATGCCATATTTAGACTAGATAAAGTTAAACAAGGTTGGAATGTGAAGCAATGAAATGGGGTATCAGTCTACTCGGTGACACCCACAGAACACAACTGTGTGTTGTAGCTCTTATCACTGGACCGTGACTGTGTGAAATCACCTCCCAGTCAGCCTATTGTGTGTATTGACATTCATATTACACTGTGCAAATTTACCTAAGGATTGGGGATCAATGAAATGGGTAACAGTTTACTCAATACCCAATATATTTTTTCCCAACGTCCTACTCAGAGTTATCAGACTCCAAAACATCCATTGTTTTTCCTTGGGAATAGTGTTCAGTACACATAGTTTGACAATAAATGTGGCTCAATTCACAGTTGTTTCAGAGTCCCGCAATAAGAGCTACGATGTGAATGCTCTCTGGGTGTCACTGAGTAGACTGATACCTCATGTCAATTTGGCATGGGTCCCCAGATCCTTAAAAGGTTCTACAGCTGCACCATCGAGAGCATCCTGACCGGTTGCATCACCGCCTGGTATGGCAACTGCTCGGTATCTGACCGTAAGGCACTAACAGAGGGTAGTGCGAACGGCCCAGTACATCACTGGGGCCAAGCTTCCTGCCACCCAGGACCTATATAATAGGAGGTGTCAGAGGAAAGTCCATAAAATCATCAGAGACTCCAGTCACCCAAGTTATAGACTGTTTTCTCTGCTACTGCACGGCAAGCGATACCGGAGCGCCAAGTCTCGGACCAAAAGGATCCTCAACAGCTTCTACTCCCAAGCCATAAGACTGCTGAATAATTAATAAAATCGCCACCGGACAATTTACATTTACACCCTTCCCTTTTGTACACTGCTGCTACTCGCTGTTTATTATCTATGCATAGTCACTTAACCCCCACCTACATGTACAAATTACCTCAACTAACCTGTATCCCCGCACACTGACTCGGTACCGGCGCCCCCTGTATATAGCCTCGTTATTGTTATTCTTATTGTGTTACTTTTTATTATAACTTTATATAACTTTGTAAATGTTTTCTTAACTCTTCTTGAACTGCACTGTTGGTTAAGGGCTTGTAAGTATGCATTCCACAGTAAAGTCTACACTTGTTGTATTCGGCGCATGTGACAAATAAAGTTTGATTTGATAGATAAAGGCTGTACAGTGAAATAAGTATGCCCCCAATGCAATTCTAAAGAATAATACATCCAGTGTGATTTCAACAGATTTTTGTCAAATGAACAAATTATTGTCTTTTGTTAATTTTATATAACAACATTCCAACCTCGTTTAGTATGATCTATTAAATTATGGCAAAATTCTATTATTTGTATTAATTTGCATCACTGTCAATGACATCATGTTATTTTGAAGGCGAACCACAAAGTCCACTATTGTGGCTAATCCTTATTGTGGCTAGCTCCACATAAATGGGTCCAACCACCATTAATCAAATAAGAACTGTCTTATAAATTAGGGTTATTTAAGGTGATGAAACCTAGCTATAGAGTTAGTTAGCTAGCTAGCTATGTTTTTGGGGAAGAACATTGTTTGCATCCATGAGCTAGCTAGCTTTTTTTAATGACCAGCACTGTAGGTGCGCGAGACAACTTTACCAGCATCATAGCATACGTATCGATGAATCGTTGTGACATATGAAATACGAGTGATAGTGTAATCAATGTGTAATAACTATGTAAAACATTTATGAATGCATAAAATTATTATGTGACAGTCATATTCAGATCCTGATTGGTCAACAAGCATATTTGACACGTCAAATAGTGTTATTTGACATGTATCTTTTTTGACAGACCCAAATGGCGTTCCATAGAAATCCTGATTGAGAATGAAAGACAGAACAAATGAACAACGAAACAGCACAGCAAGTAAGTGAAATAAATATGTTTTGATTGTTTTACTGGCAATGGGGACATACGTAAATGCCAACAAAATACTGTTTTGGTCAGTGTGTGTGTGTGTGTGTGTGTGTGTGTGTGTGTGTGTGTGTGTGTGTGTGTGTGTGTGTGTGTGTGTGTGTGTGTGTGTGTGTGTGTGTGTGTAACCTTTATTTAACTAGGCAAGTCAGTTAAGAATAAATTCTTATTTACAATGACGGCCTACCCCGGCCAAACCCCGACGACGCTGGGCCAATTGTGCGCCGCCCTATGAGACTCCCAATGGATGTTATACAGCCTGGATTCGAAACAGGGACTGTAGTGACGCCTCTTGCACGGAGACGCAGGGCCTTAGACTGCTGCGTCCGTGTATGTGTGTTAACTATTATCGTATCAGTATCGGGGGTTTTTTTGGCAAGGAAAATATCGGATATCGGTATCGGCCAAACATGTGATATCAGTGCATCACTAATACAAAATGTTTATCTTTAATTTACAATATGTAGAAACTATGAGAATAGAAAGGATCAGAACTTTTGTGAAGCATCACAGCACAGTTGAAAATATATTGCAAATAGAAACTGGATGGACATCAGAAATACATGGGAGAGGTTGAGGGTAAAGGAAGGACATGACTAAAAACAAACAAAATATAAATATTGTAAAATAGATTATGTCCGTAAAAGGTATATAGTGTGTATAAGCTGGAAGTAAAAGCCTAAGTGTTGTTGTTCATTAGTTTACTCCAAATAGGGGAGGGGTGGTAGGGGTAGTGGAAAATAATAAAGGAAATATGTTTTTAAAAGTTATGTATATATACAGTGAATTCAGAAAGTATTTAGACCCCTTGGCTTTTTCCACATTTTGTTACGTTACAGCCTTATTCTAAAATGTATTACATAGTTTTTTCCCCTCTTCAATCGACACAAAATACCCTATAATGACAAAAAAAAGGTTTTTAGACGTTTTTTCAAAGGTATTAAAAATAAAATCACATTTACATAAGTATTCAGACCCTTTACTCAGTACTTTGTTGAAGCACCTTTGGCAGCGATTACAGCCTCGAGTCTTCTTGGGTATGATGCTACAAGGTTGGCACACCTGTATTTGGCGAGTTTCACCCATTCTTCTCTACAGATCCTCTCAAGCTCTGTCAGGTTTGATGGGGAGCATCACTGCACAGCTATTTTCAGGTCTCTCCAGAGATGTTCGATCGGGTTCAAGTCAGGCTATGGCTGGGCCACTCAAGGACATTGAGAGACTTGCCCCGAAGCCACTCCTGCGTTGTCTTGGCTGTGTGCTTAGGGTTGTTGTCTTGTTGGAAGGTGAACCTTCGCCCCAGTCTGAGGTCCTGAGTGCTCTGGAGCAGGTTTTCATCAAGCATCTCTCTGGACTTTGCTCCATTCAGCTTTCTCTCGATCCCGACTAGTCTCCTAGTCACTGCCGCTAAAAAACATCCCCACAGCATGATGCTTCACTGTAGGGATGGTGCCAGGTTTCCTCCAGACGTGACGCTTGGCATTCAGGCCAAAGAGTTCAACCTTGGTTTCATCAGACCAGAGAATCTTGTTTCTCATGGTCTGAGAGTCTTTAGGTGCCTTTTGGCAAACTCCAAGCGGGCTGTCATGTGCCTTTTAATGAGGAGTGGCTTCTGTCTGGCCACTCTACCATAAAGTCCTGATTGGTGGAGTGCTGCAGAGATGGTTGTCCTTCTGCAAGGTTCTCCCATCGCCACAGAGGAACTCTGGAGCTTTGTCAGAGTGACCATCGGGTTCTTGGTCACCTCCCTGACCAAGGCACTTCTCCCCCGATTGCTCAGTTTGGCTGGTCGGCCAGCTCTAGGAAGAGTCTTGGTGGTTCCAAACATCTTCCATTTAAGAATGATGGAGGCCACCGTGTTCTTGGGGACCTTCAATGCTGCAGACACATTATTCCCTTCCCCAGATCTGTGCCTCACCACAATCTTGTCTCGGAGCTCTACAGACTATTCCTTCGAACTCATTGCTTGGTTTTTGCTCTGACATGCACTGTCAACTGTGGGACCTTATATAGACAGGTGTGTACCTTTCCAAATCATGCCCAATCAATTGAATTTACCACAGGTAGACTCCAATCAAGTTGTAGAAACATCTCAAGAATGATCAATGGAAACAGGATGCAACTGAGCTCAATTTCGAGTCTCATAACAAAGGGTCTGAATACTTACGTAAATATGTTAATTCAGTTTTTTATTTGTGATACATTTATTTGTAATAAAACATTTCTAAAAACCTGTTTTGTCCAGAAAACGCAAGAAATGGACATTAGACCGGTGGAAATCTGTCCTTTGGTCTGATGAGTGGGATTTTGGGATTTTTGGTGTCCAAATTAGAGATTTTTGGTTCCAACCGCCGTATCTTTGTGAGACACAGAGTAGGTGAACGGATGATCTCCGCATGTGTGGTTCCCACCGTGAAGCATGGAGGAGGAGGTGTGATGGTGTGGGGGCGCTTTGCTGGTGACACTGTCAGTGATTTATTTAGAATTATTTATTTAGAATTCAAGGCACACATAACCAGCATGGCTACCACAGAATTCTGTAGCGATAAGCCATCCCATCTGGTTTGCACTTAGTGGGACTATCATTTGTTTTTCAACAGGACAATGACCGAACAAACCTCCAGGCTGTGCAAGGGCTATTTGACCAAGAAGGAGAGTGATGGAGTGCTACATCAGATGACCTAGCCTCCACAATCACCTGACCTCAACCCAACTGAAATGTTTTAGGATGAGTTGGACCACAGAGTGAAGGAAAAGCAGCCCGCAAGTGCTCAGCATATGTGGGAACATCTTCAAGACTGTTGGAAAAGCATTCCCCATGAAGCTAGTTGAGAGAATACCAAGAGTGTGCAAAGCTGTCATCAAGACAAAGGGTGGCTACTTTGAAGAATCTAAAATATATTTTGATTTGTTTAACACTTTTTTGATTAATACACGATTCCATATGTGTTATTTCATAGCTTTGATGTCTTCACTATTATTCTACAATGTAGAAAATAGTAAAAATAAAGAAAAACCCTTGAATCTGTATGTGTGTCCAAACTTTTGACTGGTACTGTATAAATATATTTACATATATATGGGGGATTGGAAATAATGCAGATAATTGATGGAAGTTACAATCTCTCTGCAATATTAAAGCTGATCTATCCCCTAAAAAAATATTATAATAACATTGCACATTGCAGGTGTGCAAAGCTCTTGGAGACTTACCCAGAAATACTCACAGCTGTAATCATCCGTAAATCTCACAACATGGATTGTTTTGTTGGGTGGGTGAATTCAGTCTTGCAGAAGAACACAGATACAGTGAGGGAAAAAAGTATTTGATCCCCTGCTGATTTTGTACGTTTGCCCACTGACAAAGAATTGATCTGTCTATAATTTTAATGGTAGGTTTATTTGAACAGAGACAGAATAACAACAACAAAAATCCAGAAAAACATGTGTCAAAAATGTTATAAATTGATTTGCATTTTAATGAGGGAAATTAGTATTTGACCCCCTCTCAATCAGAAAGATTTCTGGCTCCCAAGTGTCTTTTATACAGGTAACGAGCTGAGATTAGGAGCACACTCTTAAAGGGAGTGCTCCTAATCTCAGTTTATTACCTGTATAAAAGACACCTGTCCACAGAAGCAATCAATCAATCCGATTCCAAACTCTCCACCATGGTCAAGACCAAAGAGCTCTCCAAGGATGTCAGGGACGAGATTGTAGACCTACACAAGGCTGGAATGGGCTACAAGACCATCGCCAAGCAGCTTGGTGAGAAGGTGACAACAGTTGGTGCGATTATTCACAAATGGAAGAAACACAAAAGAACTGTCAATCTCCCAAGGCCTGGGGCCCCATGCAAGATCTCACCTCGTGCATTTGCAATGATCATGAGATCGGTGAGGAATCAGCCCAGAACTACACGGGAAGATCTTGTCAATGATCTCAAGGCAGCTGGGACCATAGTCACCAAGAAAACAATTGGTAACACACTACGCCGTGAAGGACTGAAATCCTGCAGCGCCCGCAAGGTCCCCCTGCTCAAGAAAGCACATACACATGCCCGTCTGAAGTTTGCCAATGAACATCTGAATGATTCAGAGGACGACTGGATGAAAGTGTTGTGGTCAGATGAGACCAAAATGGAGCTCTTTGGCATCCATTCAACTCGCGGAGGAGGAGGAATGCTGCCTATGACGCCAAGAACACCATCCCCACCATCAAACATGGAGGTGGAAACATTATGCTTTGGGTGTGTTTTTCTGCTAAGGGGACAAGACAACTTCACCCCATCAAAGAGACGATGGACGGGGCCATGTACCGTCAAATCTTGGGTGAGAACCGCCTTCCCTCAGCCAGGGCATTGAAAATGGGTCGTGGATGGGTATTCCAGCATGACAATGACCCAAAACACACGGCCAAGGCAACAAAGGAGTGGCTCAAAAAGAAGCACATTAAGGTCCTGGAGTGGCCTAGCCAGTCCCGTAGAAAATCTGTGGAAGGAGCTGAAGGTTTGAGTTGCCAAACGTCAGCCTCGAAACCTTAATGACTTGGAGAAGATCTGCAAAGAGGAGTGGGACAAAATCCCTCCTGAGATGTGTGCAAACCTGGTGGCCAACTACAAGAAACGTCTGACCTCTGTGATTGCCAACAAGGGTTTTGCCACCAAGTACTAAGTCATGTTTTGCAGAGGGGTCAAATACTTATTTTTTTGTTGTTATTCTGTCTCTCACTGTTCAAATAAACCTACCATTAAAGTTATAGACTGATCATTTCTTTGTCAGCGGGCAAACATACAAAATCAGCAGGGGATCAAATACTTTTTTCCCTCACTGTACATACATTTAGGCATACTCACACACACACACACACACACACACACACACACACGCATGCGCAACACACACACACACACTCGCGCACGCAACACACACACACACACACACACACACACACACACACACAGGAGGGGATTTTCCTCTTTACTAAAACCTTTCACTGTTTCAAATGATGTACTACAATGTAAAGTTGTTAGACCAGATTCAATTTAGTTCAACATTCTATACCTCTCTCCTTCAGTTTGTATAGCCCTAGTATACTACATAGGAAAAGGGAAAGAGGGGAAATGAATTCATTCATTCAAACATTTTTCATTTTTCTACGGCCGAGAGAGATCGCTTTATTAATTTCCCTTTTCCTCCTGCCTCTACCTACCTTCTGTAGCTTTTGGCTTTGTCGAAGATGATGACAGATTCAAGGGTCTTTAGTGGGGAACCGAGCACTTGAGATTTTCCTGAGGGTGTAGTAGATGGGAGACCCCTGAGCAGAGCTCACCTGATAGAGCCCTGAGAGGTGGCTCATCAAAAGACCCCTTTTACCACATAAACCAGACAATGAGCGCAGGGGAGACGATTCTAGGGGCTTGTGCTCAACAGGCACCGGTGACAACAGAACCCTTAATAATCTCATGACAAAAGCCAAAAGGCATCATCCTATTAACCAGTGTGCCTGGGCGCTAATATGAGCTACTGCCCAGGAGCCTTTCATAGGGCTCAGTGCTATTAAAGGGGGTCTAAAACAGCCAGCGGGAACCTAGGGCCCATTCACCTTTCATCTGCCAGGCTGTTGTTTGGCCCACTATAGCTGAGGCCGACTCAAGATGTTAGTGATCTCATTATGGTGCTTGTGAGAAACACCCGCCAAAATTTGACCATCTTCTCCCTTTTCTTTCTTTTTCTTTCTCTTTCTTTCTTTCCGATTTCAAATCTCAGGATAATTTCTTCTTTCTTCATCAGTGGCTCCAGTGCCTTGTGCACCCATAAATCGATTATCGGCAAATATGTCCATTTTTCATAGAAGTTTAGTCATCCTTACCCCCTGTTGCACCTCTTTCTTATCTTTTCTTTTCATGGAGGGAATATTCAATGAACAGTCCGAGCCTGAAAAGCAAGCCGCCACCGAGAGTCCCGGCTCCACAAAAAAATGTTCCGATTTCTCATTTAGTTGTCTTTATGCTGCTAGCGCCATGTGGTCCTTGAAGGTGTTGAAAACATGGGAAGCGCCGGAGGGATCAGAGCGGCCTCATTAGCATCGGCTCAGAATTGGAGTGGCCGGGGCTGTATGGCGAGGCCTACTCCTCCGCTGGGTCCGAGACAGCCGCCAGTGGTGCGCCTTGCCTTCGTCCCTCATTGTGCTTTTGTGTCCTTTCAAGTTCTTTTTTTGTCATGTTGTCTGGGTTGTTTTCCTAAGACCCGAGGTTGCCAAAAGGATCATGGGAAAAAAACAATAACATCATCGCCTTCCTGTACTTTGACCGCGTTCTTAATGAGAAATTCCTTGGGTTTTGTTTCTAAATGATTAAAGAAGTCCCTTTCAGTGAATGCTTGTGGCTCCTCTTCACACCATTTTGCGATATATGGTCCTATAGCCTTATGTGTATCATAAAGAGAAGCCAAGATCAGTCAAAATTGCCAACGGTGCAAGATGGACAAGCATGGCCGAAGGTCTATTCCAAAGGGTCCAATATCAGACAAAATACGAGGCAGGTTTGCAGGCAAAGCAAGATAAATGTGAGAAGCCGTGTTAACATAGGCCTACCCGTGCAAATATATAAACTTACCTTCGAATAGCTTGACAGAACTCTTATTTATTTAACGCAGACAGCATATTGACGTCAATATTTGTGAGGGAGATAGGATGATAGAGGTGTACATTGCCAAGCATCATTTTGTTAACCTTTTCAAGTTGTGGTGAAATGTGAAATGGATAAAGGTCTCAGTGGAAGGGTTTATCTACTAAATCCTGGTGGTTGGCCCAGCTATCTTGGACAATGACCCCAAAGAATGTCAACAGCTCATTTCCACAAGAGCTGGGAGGGAGCTATAATCTGCTGCTGCTCAAAAGCCCATATCTCAAACACTGAATTTAAAAAAAACGTTCTGGTATCGTTATGCAGGCCATCTTCTCTCCCCTTGACAATCTGCATTTGATTGAGCAGCATTAGCTCCAGGTGAAATTTTTAAAAAGGCTTTAAAGTCACCAGACATGACATGCATCAATACAGGGTTCATTCCCTTTCCTATCTTTATCTGTAATACACAATCTATGTTCTCAGAAGTTAACAATTTTTTTGTGCTTTAAAGGCTAAGATTTCTGAATGATTATTACAATAATGTTTCATCAATGTTTACAGCAAATCAAATAAATAGGATTCCCAGCATTAGAACTGCTGTCCCCTGAACACCATTACAAAACGCATGCCACCACCACCATCAGAGAGAAAGTGCACGGAGGACGGAGGGATGAGGCAAATCCAAAAACACTTAAAAATTGTCATTAGTGTCGAGCAACATCCTTTCATTAGCGAGTTTATCAGAGCAACCAGCCATAGGAGGGAGGTTCATGCACCCTTGAGCACAAAGACTCAAGTTGTTCTACATTTACAGAATCATTTAACTTATTTTAATTATTCTTTAAATTACAATTGCAAATAAAGTCGCTGCCTGTGGTTATGCATGGCCTGGAAAAAGAGCAACATTTTTAATGATTACTTTCCTCGTTCCTAACTAATCTCCGAGGGGGAAAGAAATGAATGAAAAAGGGGCGATTTCTCTGTCTGCTACTTTAGTGGAGAGGCCATCAGTCGTCAGCTACACGGACTGCTCAGGACCAGATGTCGCAGAACTGACCAACAATTGGGCCTAAAATAGAGGGAGGGTGGGGGGAAGGGAGGAGGCTCGAATAAATTAATTGCTAATTTCTCAGTCTTTGATGGAATTAGGCTCACTCCTTTCCCCCATGTGCTATGTGAATGTCCATGCGTTAAACGTTTTTTCTTCTTCTTTCTTTCTCCCTCTCTCCCCCTCTGCTTTCTTGACGGTTAAGGGCCACCCAGAGGAGAGCGAGTGATGCAAAACCGAGGAGTAATCCCTCTGTTTATCTCGGCTTCGAGGCTCGGCCCCAACCCTGCTTCTATTATCCCACGGATTTAAGGCAAACTTTCATTTATTGGCTGGCCTCAGTTTTCTATCCAACTCTGTTGCCTGAGCTCGGACCCCCCCCGCAGCCCCTATTCCAATGGATTTGCATAGAGCAACAATGCATGTTGCCGGGGCACTGATTAGTCAGCAGTGGGACGACGCTCCTCGTATGCGTGGTTTGCCCAGGCACACATGGCTATGGAAGAATGTTGGGCTCCAGGGGGGAAGAAGCAGCACCTGCGTGACATATCTAGGCCCGGCCAGCCACCAGATCAGGCCTCCCTCTGCCTCAGCCAACCAGATGCAGCAAGAGTTTGGAAACGTTGGCTAGATTGACACCAATAGTGATCAAGTAGACTTAATGCAACTCTGTCTATAAGCCTCTGATCACAACTGGCTAATGACTATACACTACTTTTGTTAATATCTAGCAAACAAATACCTCTTCAAAGCAATTCTACTACTACAACAAATTTGAGTTTAGCTCACACATATTCCTCAGAAAGGTGGTTCTACTGATGCTCATCTGGCCGTGACTTGTGAGAGGGTCCATGGGAGAGTGTATTGGGGACGGTGGCCATATGTTGTGTAGGGCCCTTGGTGTGAGACTGCAGACTATTAATTCAACAGTGCTCCAGATGAGTGCTGACAGAACGGCAGGGAACACAATGTAAAGATAGGCCTGCAGAGACCTGAATGTAAAAGCCTCTTCACCTGCAGGTAAATAAGAATCAGACCACCCATCCCCACACCCAAACAAACAGGCCTTTAAGGAAGACATTAATCGAAAAGAGCGATAAAAGAGCGAGAGAAAGAGAGAAGTGAACAAGAGGAGGAAGAAGAAGACATGAAAAGAGGAGCAGAGGTGGTGGAAAGAGGAGATAGCTAGTCAGTCAGTTCTACTACAGTCTGTTGACAGTACCAATTTAATTAGCATAATTGGCTCCACCTCCCCCATTAGCACCGGGCTGTTTGGCTCCCCAGGGCATGTGTTAGAACAAATTTGAGCAGTGTCATATTGCACGCGTTTCAGCAGGGCCGACAGGGTTAGCCTCACATTAGCTTAATGAACGAATCTGCCGCGCTAATGGCTGCGCTAACAGCATTAGTCTACGGCAAAGCATCTGGAGGAAGAATTCCAACAGGGAGTTTTTTTCTCCTTTTCCATCTCCTTGAATTGTTTAAAGATAGCTAGGGGAAGGCAAAAGCTTCCCAAAATACAAGAGGGTAATTTTCTTCCCTATTACCTTATCTCTTATGCAATGTGCTGGTTTAACTGGTATTAGCTGCTTGTTGCAACAACATGGGCCTGGCTCAAAAGGCAAGGTACCTGGTGCTATACTTATCAAATGGGGAGGGGGGCAACACCTAAAATAAATAACTTGAATGTTAACTGTTAAATTGAAGTAATAAATATAGTTTAACATTAGGCCTGCTCACCAAGAATAGCCTTGCAAAACAAAGACGTGAATCTGTTTACAAGAAAACGATCAATTGCATTACAATTCCTGGAGTCTGGATGTCTATCAGTCAAACTCTAGGCAATAACAACTACTTAAGGAATGGAATGGCTAGTTTAGCAAGTCAATGAAGAGGCATCATTAGCAGGCTCCCAGTCATTGACCATTAACTGATATGAGTGTCTTGATCAGTTTACATGTCAATGGATCCCTTGATGGACCACATAAATCAAATTCAATTACACTGTCAGATACATAATTTGTAAACAAAATGATGATCAATTTGGCAAAGCTACCCTGTCCTCACCTAATGATACACTATGCTTTGGCTTCTTCTACTTTAGATGTGGCAGAATGTGTAATCCTTCTCCCAAAAAACATTGAGGAAACAAATGTGGATTCAATGAACGGACTATCAAGATTAGGAAAACAGTATCACCTTTCAATTGATTAAAATGAGGGTGCTAATGGGTTGGTCAATACACATGGATTGTTCATAAAGCACATCAATGCTATGGGGGGGAATGTTAGCCTGCTTTTTATATAAAACATTGGAGATTTGAACAAAATGCTCTGGATTGTTGTTAACAGTGAGCCTTTGCCAAACAGATTTGATAGACATTGAAAACCCTAGTATGAAATTCCTATTTATGACAATATGGTCAATTCTGAAGAAGATGCTGCAAGATTAAAAGACGAAGAATCCTGTCACAATATTTCCATTAAGATGATACAATGAGCTCCAATCACTGTCCTATTTTTGGCAATGTGCTGTTACCATGCCAAATTTCACCAGCTTATTGCTGACATCAATATTCAGCAGCTGAAGAAAGCCTCACATGCAATGCAAGGTCCTTATGATAAGGGTTGGTTGGCTTGCTATATCAAAATATCAATATCATTTTTCTCAGTTGGCTCTATCGCTTCTAAGCACCCCCAAAATACCCGCCCCCACCACCACCACCACCACCACCACCACCTGCCCCCGTACGCTACGGATCCCTCCCAGTCCCACCCCCTCCAGCTCCCCTCCCATTCCACCAAACCAATGCTTTTTATCTGCAGATTTTCAGACAATGCCTGGAGGATCCCGTTGCCTAATCTTCTCTATCCCCCATCCCTTTATCCCACTGTTAAAGAATGTTTGAAAAGGGTGACATCGAAACTAAAAAAAGAAGAGTGAATAAAATCACAGCAACATCTGTGGTAAAATGGGTTCGGGAGGATGGATGGGTGGGGAGGGGGGATGGGTGGAGAATTTGCAAATAAACAAATAAAACGGCTTTCGTTCTAGATTATATAATTTGCTTATTGCATTCCGTGTGAAATGCTGGCGTTTGTGGAGTTTGTGTGTTCGCCAAACAATGCTGAAGTAATACCAAAAATACCAAACCCTATTAATCTTACTAAATGTCATTCCAGTGAATATAAAACATACTTCTTCAAACTTCTACAGTTCTATTAACACGTCTATATGTTCATCTCTTATGTTGTCTGTCTGTATGATTTTCCCTTCTAATTTGAAGAAATTCACAATTCGATATTGGTATCTCCTTCTAACAAAACATGATCAAATCATTAGACAAAATGAGCATCTATAAACATTCTGTAATTTCATCTCCAACTTTGCCTGATAAGGAGTTTTTAAACATCGGAGAAAAAAAAGAATTCCAAAAAAGCTCCCCCCAACAATGTCAGCATTATTAAAAAACAAAATGGTGACACAGATAAATTAATACAAAACAAATCAACTGAAAATCCCAGGCAGGCAAAAATATGTCAAATATCTAGTTAATGCCCAAATAAACAAGTAGCTATGTCAGCCCTGCACTTCACATCACAGACCTTCTTCCACTCACAACTTGGAAGGGTATTATGTTTAAAACACTTTATTCCTCCCTTACTTCGGATAGATTATACTAGTTATCCCATTAAAGTTTAGTAAAAATGCCATTCTTGTGTCTTTAAGCTCTTGCATAGGAGGTCAATAAGACTAGCCTCCGCTTACAAGACTGGCCTGGGTGTAATCTGTGCCGAACTTACATTAATTAAATGGTAAGCTTCTTTAGCAATACGTTCCTAAAGGAACTTGGCTGATAATATACTTAAAGCTGGGTGCGGGCTGTTTGTTTCAGAGCCAGCAGACATTTAGCCATGCGTCTCACGTACGGCGGCTTAAACCTTTGGCTAAAACCTGGGACTTGACAATGAGCACGCCGGCTGGCACAAGAAGTGCATTTTCAACTTATCAAAGCAAAACATATTCGTGCTCAATATATGTATTTTTTTCTCATGTAGTTGTTATTTTACATAATATTCACAGTTTAAATTGTGAGAACGAATGCAAAAAACAAACAGAATTTAAATAAATAAGGATAGAAAGTAAAAACCTGAGAGTCATCTAGGAAACTTTAAGTTGAGGGCCTGTGTAAAATTAAATTAATATAAGTGTTTTTATTTGAATGCATATAGAGGTTAGGACATGTCCGTCTACCATGAAAGGTTTGCTCTGTGTGTGTGTGTGTGTGTGTGTGTGTGTGTGTGTGTGTGTGTGTGTGTGTGTGTGTGTGTGTGTGTGTGTGTGTGTGTGTGTGTGTGTGTGTGTGTGTGTGTGTGTGTGTGTGTGTGTGTGTGTGTGTGTTTGTGTGTGTGTGTGTGTGTGTGTGTGTGTGTGTGTGTGTGTGTGTTTCTGTAGTAAAAATACAATCCCCCAAATCTGGCATTTAGCAAATTCAACTATTGTTTTGTTATCACAATTATGAATACCTCTAATAGTATTATTTCCCAGTGCTATTTCCCAGTAACCCCTGATGAAAGACTAACAAGTTAATTAAATATGCTGGCTGCTCTGAGCTCTCTGGTGAGCATCGTTAAGGCACTACTGTAATTAACGGTAGTTAGAGAGGGAATTCCCCAACCAACGATTAGGAAATTGAACTATTACCAATTACTATTTAATATGGAGGACAACAAAAGCAGCCACAATATCCTTAAAGGGCAATTGTGCAAAAACCTACTTAATTATGTAAAGTAGGATGTTAAATCACTCAACTTAGCCCTGAATCAAAAACCTCATACTGTCATCTTTTTTATATCATATTCATGCAGGCAGAGAAATAGGTTTAACTGTGATACACAACTTTGTTTCTGCCTAACTACACCTCAACAGTCAATGATGGAGGAAAGACCTAAATAAAAGTCTGACTTTCTTCTATGATGAGTCTCTGTTCTGAGCCCACTCCCCATGGCAGCACCCCCTGCCTGCTCTCTCTCCAAAGAGCCTCCACTCCCCTGCGGTCTATCAAATATCACCCCTCACAAATCAATTTTACACATGATCGCCCCCTCCCTCACTCCTCCTGCTGCCCCGCCTGCTGGCCCCTCCCCACTAATTAAGTGGCGAAATTAGCATATATATGATATCAATGGTAAACATCACTCGGCTGGTAATTCACAAACGCTCCTGGATAATGGGAGGGTTGAACACCTATTAACCCTGTGCCAACAGCACTGGGGCAGGTAGGGAAATTCCCTAACCTTGCTGTATCTCCCCGAGGAGATACTAAGGATGGCTCCTAGGATCTGGCATAGCATTGGCTGTCATGATTTCAATGATGTATCTTGACAAAATTGAACACTGTCATGTAAATTCGGTAGTTGAACTGAATCAATTACAATTGTTCTACTATGTTTTCTTAACACAATAAACCACATTTAAAGCAGCTGCAATTGTTTCATTTTAACGATGAACATTAATAACTCTCACATAGACACACACACACACCAATGTGTTTTGATAGTAAATCACACTGGGGCTAGGGTGCGTGACTAATGAGGCGAGCTGCAGTGTGACACAGGCAGTTATCAGGCCCTATGCAACCTACAACATAACAACAGCAGTGGCCCTTAGCATAGGAACAATCACCAATGGAGGGCAGAGGGGGGTTCTCCCCAAGCCCCATTCTCTTGCCTCCAGGGGCATGGGGATACCCATTCCTCCTGGGGACAGGGAAGCTGTTTATCCTCCTCCTTTAGCCCTAAAACCCCACAAAGAAACATTCAAGGCCCTAAGACTTTGCATAGAATCGGGCTGTGTATCTCGGGGGAGAGGGAACTACAGTACATCTAAATAAAACACCATCAACATGGTGACAAAAAATGGCAACATAAACAGCTTTGTCCTTATTTAGAGCAGCACAAAGAGAGAGACAGAGAGAGACAGAGAGAGACAGAGAGAGACAGAGAGAGACAGAGTGAGACAGAGAGAGACAGAGAGAGACAGAGTGAGACAGAGAGAGACAGAGAGAGACAGAGAGAGACAGAGAGAGACAGAGAGAGCGAGAGGGAGACTTCGATCTTCAGCCTGCTGGGATTTGACAGCAAAAAAAATATTCTACATTTAAAATCAATTAACTGGCAGCCTGTCCTGACTCTGTACCCCCACACACAATCCTGGGGGCATCTTCAACCAAATCGTCCCTTTCCAAAAAGGTCACGGTCAACACGACTGCTCCGTGAGCTGCACCGAGGAGTGGGATTAGGCCTTGTTCCTGAGCTTTGCTGCTCTTTAATCTAAAACCATAATATACACTGCAACCTTCCCCGGCAGTCAGTTGCTCATCGGCATAGGAGATAAACCTCTGGCTCAAGCGCTCGGGTGCCAGAGGCCACTCAAACAAATGGTATTTGTTTAAATTCCCCCAAGCCCCCTGGAGGCCTAATGATGCAAACACCACAGAGTAGTGGAGCAATCTGAGGGGGTTAAGAACGTCCAGTGTCTACACAGGAACAGGCGTGAATCATATCACTCAGGGGTGCCTCTTGTAATGATATGCGCAGTCTTCAATTGGAGGTATTGAATATCATTCAGAGGGGATCATGAAGACCATGCATATGATACTGATATGATCCTCTGTTGATTGGGTGGAAAATGGGTTGACTGGGTCCAGGATTCGTGGATGATGGGAGGGAGAGTTAAAGACATCATCAGCTGGGTCTGCTGGGATCCTCAGGAAAGTGAAGCAAAGGCTCCAGAACAATCAATAGAATAATCCAGGTGGCTGGTAGGTGATAATAACAGGAAAGCAGTGTCCCAATTGGTCCAATCCAAGACACTTAAAAGGATAGTAAAACTAAAATAAAGTTGTACCTTTTTTTAGACTTACCTTGGTGTTGTCCAGACAGTCAGCAATCCGGAAAATACATTTGTCATCTATGGTAACTGCAGATGTCATCCAGTTCCATAGGATTGGTAGTAGTTGGTGGTCCAAAACTGGCCCAATCCAAATCAAAGAGTAAAAACGGGTTCAAAAAACTGGCCCATACAGCAGACTGCGCTAACAAAAAGAGCAGAGTGTGGATGCCGGCTGTGTAGTGGCAGGCAGCTTGGCAGAGCAGTGTGTTAACGGTGATTGACGAGCGGTTAATGATGAGCATCCACCGTGTTGGAGTCTGAGGTAGAATGGCCAGGGGTTACCAAGGTCACTGGTAAGGGCTCCCCAGTCAAAGAGCTTGTTCAGGACAACCAATAACGACTAATTAACAAGCTGATACTGTCAGTCAATGCGTCTCTATTTCAATGGGAAGGAGGCCAGAGACAACGTCAAAAATAGAGCTAGTGAGAAATCATTTTCTCTGCTCTCTCTCATTACAGCCACATGTTTGTGATGTACTGAGGGAATATTATCCCGGATAGTGACAGTCAAAACAACACTAAACAAGAGCGAGATGGTAAAAATAAAACATGATCGGGGAAACGGGCCAAGTCTCCAAGCTGAATGTTAAACAGGGCTGGTCATGGTTATGAAGATTGGTCGTTCTTCTGTACCAGCGTCTGGTTTGGTCATGGGCGAAGTGTCGTTAATCCCTTTCTGTGTGAGTCCAGGGATTCCCACTTTGCCTTAACGATGTAAACAAAGATGGCCGACAAGAAATTCAATAAACATACCCAGGGTGCGTTTGGGAGGAAGGAGGTCATTCATTCCACAAACCAAAAGGTTGTTCATTCATCACAAGGACTGCTGTTGAGAAAGGCCCTCTTGACTTACCGTACTCTTATAAAGGTCTTCCATAAAATAGCAACTGCTGACAGAAAGTTATCTTCTTCGAACATCCCAAGAACTTCACATGAACAAAGGCAATGACAAACACTATTGTATAAAGCACAGACCAATGAATGTACACTAAAAACAACACTTCAGGAACATAATACACAGGAGCATTATACTATATAGGTAAGACAGTCCTTGTATTCATCTTGCCAGTAAGACCTAACATTTAGATGTGATGTGATTAATAGCCATGCCAATACTATGTATAAGAAATATGTTCACATATATAACACTTAAAGCTGCAATATGTAACTTTTTGGGCGACCCAAGCAAATTCACATAGAAATGTGTTTTATAGATCTGTCATTTGCATTGAAAGCAAGTCTAAGAAGTGGTATATCTGTTCTATGTGCACTATTTATAGGCTTCCCATTCTTACATTTTTATTTTTTGCTTACTATCGATTTTGTACACCAGTTTCAAACAGCTGAAAATACAATATTTTTGGTTATGAAAAATAGATTTCACTGCGGTTTAGATGGTCCCAATGATTCTCTGCACTATACTTTCTTGTTAAGTCATATAAACTGAAATTAGGCGAACCATTATAATTTTTGCAACCAGGAAATGGACTATGCAGAAATCGCTCTTTAAATGTACTTTCCTTTTATGACATGTTGCTACATTGTCCTTACAATAGTCATAGACCAGTGGAGATTGACACACACCATTCTCTTTCTCTGTGACTTTCCAGAAACCACAGCGGAAGAGGGGGGCTTTGGAACCTCGTTGAAATCCAAAGCAATTTAGCTCTATCTTTTTAGAGTTTAACAATACAAGCACAGAAAACTAATTAGGTACATTTCGCCCATTTCCATGTTAATGTTTTGTTTGTTGCCATTGTTTGGCCACACAATGGGCCCAGATGCTAATGAGGGAGTCCCAATAACAGGGGCCTAATGGGCAGGCCGCTCATGGCCATTAGCCCAGAGGCTCTGGTGGTGCAACCCTCCCCTCAGGGAGCAACGGATGCATTTTAAGGCCTAGCTGGGGCTTAACGAAGGGCAGGTTACAACGCATAAACAGAGAGAAACCCAACCGTCAACAAACCCCTCTGTCTTGTGAGGGCCTGAATGACACTAGTTCATCTTTCGCTGATCAGATAGGAGTGATTGTGCATTTGTGTTGGTGCATGAGTGTGTGTGTGTGAGAGAGATAGAGGGTGTGTGTGTGTGACAAATAGTGTGGGGAGTGTGCTTGTGCATTAATTCTGACTTATCACCACTTCCTTTCAACGCAAACATACACGTCACCTGTTCTCACCGGGTCTAAGACTAATGGCAAACAAGAGCAAAGCTTATTGCAAACAAGCACTTCATGGACAGTAGGTCTGAAATGACACTCACCCAAGCAGTCTTCTTGTCGCTGTGTGTGACCGTGCCACCGACAATCCTGCAACAACGAAAATAAGTGCAAATCGCTCTCGTTATATCGCTCTGAGATCAACATCTAAAGCATTTAGAATTTGAATTGCTAATACATGTTTTGCCTTCGGTGAAGAACAGGTAGAATGACAATAGTTGCTAAAGGTTTGTGTCCGTATTGAAGTGTCACTCTATGTAAATATACGGCATATCTTTAAAGAGAAAAAAAAACGTCTATGAAAAACAGCCAACCTCTCATCCCTCTGAGCCTTTTGAAGCGCGTATTGTCATGGAGTCGAGCCGGTGTGCATGTTTCCCCATTGGTAACGTAGCCTCGGCGCGGCTGTCGAGGTGTCAGCTTTAAAAAAAATGCGAAGCCTCCTGTGAAGCTAATAAGGTGCTAATCCCGGGCCTCCGCTCCCCCCTCCGGCCCGCGGAGGCGCGGTGAACACCGAGGGTGAGGCGCGGGGAGAGGGAGACGAGCCACCGCTTATCGCTGCTCTCCAGACAGTGGCCCCAGATCAATGCAGGCGCGGCGCGATCAATGCATCTGATAAGGAATTAAGACGGGAAAATAAACTGTACATGTTATCGGGGAACTCGGTACACGGCCTAATTATGATGTGGCGTGTGTGTGTGCCGATGATACGGTGGCGGGACGGTGGGGGGTGATGGGGGTGGGATGAGGCTGGAGGGGTTATAGGGGGCTGGGGGTAGACAACATGGAGGCAAATGGTGGGGGTGGTTGTGCATTCATGATGCACACTCTTCATGAGGAACAGAACAAACGTTTTACAGAGGGAATGTGATTTGTAATGTCACACGAGGGAAGACTGAGTCCCTCAACATAGAGATCTGAGAAACACGATTAAGAAAATGAACAGTACTCTCTGCAGTTGAGCGAATTCAGTCAACAATGTACCAAATGAGCTTTGGCAACAACCCCCAAAATAACGCAAAGAGGTGCAATGTGGGGTGAAGAAAAAGAAAAACGGACGTCATCGCGCTTCAGCAGACGTCAACACACCAGGAAAGGTCAAAAGTGAAAAACAAAAAATGTTCCCATGTTCGTCCCCGCAGTGGTGCTCCCTGCCAGGGTGGAGGGAAACGGAAGGCACATGTGACGGCTTGATCAGCAGAGCCCGCGGGTTCGGTCGAGGGAGCAGTCTCTCTCTCCGACAGCAGGCTCTCCGTTCGGAGGGACCCTTTGATCTCCCTTCAAACCAATTCAAGAACATCAACTGACGGGGCGGCACGAAACACCCCGATGCCCAGACCCCGATGAGTCCCCCGCACAAACTATGTGCTTTCATTTAGGCCAGATTCCTCAACAGAGAGAAGAAGGAGGGAAGTGGGAGGGAGGGAGGGAGGGAGGGTGGGGGTAGAGGAAGAGCACAAAGCCGAAACCTGCCTCTAGTACGCTGAGAAAAACATGAGTGGGTGAGAGTGACAGAATATTAGATAGTACAGCTTCTTAAAATGCATTACTTAAGGAGAGACATTGCTCGACTGCCTTTGAGAGGGAAGGAGAATAATAGGGTCCTTGGTGTGTTTGTTTGTGCCGAGGACCGACCGGCGTGTGATGACCGGGGAGGTCTGCTGGCCCTAATTGGCCTGTTTAAATGTGCATTTCCAGAAAGCATGACACACCGATGGAAATTAGTTGGGGTTCTTTCTCCCTCTTCTTTTTATCATTACCTTATGACAACCAACCGTCCCAATTAGGACTATTGAAGGACTGGCGATAATTCAACAAAGCAGACACCTCAGGATGAACACATCATTGGAAGAGAGTTAAAAGTTCACGTAAAGTCTTGACAACCTGGGGAAAAGTTCAGGTAACCACACCATGTCTAATCACGTCCTCAAGAAGAGAATGCAATAATCCCATTGAAGTCATCTGCAGCAGGTGACATTAGCAAAATACCATCGTGGTCTCAGAGGAGCAGAGGAGAAGACCCAAAGGCCAGGTGTCAATTTGTTTTCAAACGTTTCTTCCAGAAAAAGACAGGAAAATGCTGTGCTCAAAAGTAGGCGGGGCAAAAGGAGTGGGTGCCACACTTCAAAGGGCTTCTCACTACCCCCTCTCCCCATTCCCCTCTCTCTGACATCGAGGTCGCTGTCAACTTTGACAAGTCACCATTCTGCCATTAAGTTAGGGGGTGGAGTTGGGTGCGTCTGTCTGTGTGAGTGCGTCTGAGTGTGTGTGGGGGAGGGTTGTCGTCGGTGAAAATCAAACGGAGCCCCAATTAAACTAATTCTAACATGCCAGTGATCACGAGGAGGAGGCTCACCTGGACTCTCCCCTCCCTCCCTTCCCTTGCTTGCACATGCCTTTGCCTCCCTGACTCCCAGGCCTAATTGCCCAGGCCTAAAGCCTTGGGAATCTGCCGCTCCGATGTGCTAACAGCTCTTCAGCACCGAGGGCAAATTCCCACTCGGGCCAAGTCTCCACGGTGATTCCAGTCTCATCTTTAATGAGACAATTTACAAAATCAAAGGCGCTACTGGGACCAGCGGTGTGCGGAAACAGTTCCTACTTTGTTTTCCAGCTGCGACGACCGCCGACAAAACGCGAGAAGTCCAATACCTTAAAAAAAAAGTGACGAGAATCGAGATAGGGTCCCCGTCCGTCATTTTAAACAACGGTCCACTAATTACCTATTTTCTCCGAGCAGGGGGTCCTGACATTGCATGGGGGTCTAGGCTTTGGTGTCCGTATAGATTATTGAGCCCACCTACGAGGACCGGCTGCAGAAAAGTACAAAACAATTAACGCTATTGCGCCACTATCAAAGGCTGCCCGGAGAAACACTAGGGCCATATATGGATGGAGAGAGGGATGCGGTGGGGGGGAGAAAAAGGAGAAATTCGTGTATTCACATCAAAAGGGAAAGGCAGGAGTCCGGTTGAGGACAATGGGCCACAAATACCATGGCACATGACAAGCACATGGCAGGGGAGACCCCCTCACTGCTTGATACACAGAGGGCCCAGGGCCTGCTCTGGAGAGAGGGGCTGACAGATGTTCTTTGTGTAGGCTGTCTCAACATCATGGACCATACCGAACATCCGGTCCTTTTTTTATGGAGTAACATTGCAGTTTGACCACAGGATAGTAGACTACACGCCTACCAAGCCAACCAGCAATGATTGCCCCAAAAATGTGATTATTTACCCAGGCAAGTCAGTTAAGAACAAATTCTTATTTTCAATGACGGCCTAGGAACAGTGGGTTAACTGCCTGTTCAGGGGCAGAACGACAGATTTGTACCTTGTCAGCTCGGGGGTTTGACCTTGCAACCTTCCGGTTCCTAGTCCAACACTCTAACCACTAGGCTACCCTGCCTCCGCAATTGAATTGAATACTGTCCTGTATGTGCTCTATTGCAGTTTGTTCAGAGTCCACGTGGAGAGCACTTTTTCTATGGTCATTTTGAATACTGCAGAAACCTGGGTTAACGTCACCGCAATGTGTTATTTCTGATTAAGGCCCTGACATTTTAACACCTTGAAAATGTCCTCACATTCATCTAACAGTAATAAGCGCTGAGTATCGCCCTGCAGGCATGCTTAGTCTAAAGAGCTAACACTTCAGTGGAATAATGTGGCGTAGGAGAACATATGGGTCCTCATAATGAGGGGGTCATGTGTTCAAACCAGCGTATTTCCACGGATAATGTCAAACACGCTATTCATGGCATGTTGCTTTGAAGCCTTATCAAGGCTTGGATTAGAGGATGGTTGTATCTGAGATCAGCGCGTCTAAGCCCGGTGAAAGAGAGACAGACGGCGAGAGAAAAAGGCCGAGGGTGACGTGACGCTCTTTCCCTGGGAGCCAGGATTCTGCAGTGTAATCTTGTTATGCCATACAAACGTCTACTACGCTCTGGCTTCCTAAAACGAAAACGTGTAGCTAAGCACATGCATGTAAAAATGCACACGCACGTACGCACATAGCCACGCTATAGGCTTGCACACACACACACACAAAACACCGACATCAGCAATAAGATACTAGTGCACATAAATAATAGGATGGGGAGGAGAGAGGTAATTGACCAAAATGTAATCTTGATCATAAATAGCAGCGAATGCTGCTCATCTCCCTCTGTCACTGATATGAGAAGCTTACACCAACAGCTTAGAGATATCAAAGCATCCATTTTAAAGCTGCTGGCTAATGCCCCCTGTTGGTCACCCAAAGTCTTTATGTTAGAGGTGACAAAATGTCAAGAGAGAATGAATGGAGGCGGTCCAGCTATCGTCCTGTCCAGTGACGACTCATCATTTACTGAGATGGGGCAGCGAGGGAAAGTGATTTGGGGGCTAGGGAGACAAATGAGAGAAAGGTCCAATAGAACAAGTATCGTATGGGGTCAGTTTCCCAGAGCCAGATTGAGTCGACTCCTGGATTATCTAGACATTATTCTCAACGTCTGTTTTCTATCTAAATAGAAGGTACTGATATGGAGCATACAGAGGCTAAGCGGACAGGTCGCCCTCGAGGGAAATGAAACCACCAAAAGAGGATGTTAAATTGTAGTTAATTAGTCAATAGACCGGATACAGTAAATCTATCATATTGGACCATATGGGAATCAAACTCAATAGCAACGCTGAAGGAAGGCAGACGAGGAACCCTAAACTCCCCAGTTTAGGGGGTGCAGGAGTTTCAAGAGAAAATGGTCTGACAGATATTACTGTTTGTCTTCCTTTGGATCCCACCCCTTCTACTATGTGCATGGGAGGAGTTTGAAAGTCGACCCCTGAAGGTTACATCCTTGACAGAAAACATATGACCTAAAGTTAAGTCACCTTAATGCTTTGGTGGGTAAGATTTACACACTACAGATATGTAGGATTATTCTCTTAAAATTGTACACAACACATTGATTACAATGCTTGCCAGCTCCTATCATTGCACTTAAATAACGTGTATTGTTCATTATTGAAGCCATATTAGAATTGTAAATGTATTCTACTATTATTTCACTGCTGTATTTAATTAGTTAATACTCTCCACACGCAAGCTGGAGAAGATGACCTCATCACCGTAGTGTTTATGGATCACTGGGCCGGTGGCCTTTATATCTGCTATTGAATTATGGGAATTTCATTTTTTTTATTGAAGGAGCGGCCTCCAAATCCAATAAGAGCGTCAGCACTCCTCGGCCACACGTTGATGTATGTTATAGGCCTACATTTTCCAAATGGACACAGTGTGCATAGCAGCAACGGCATCCAAGTTTGATGCACATATGATATCGTAAATTAAACAATTAGTGCTGAAATAGTTTTAGCTGTGACCAATTTACCACATACAGCAAATGAGGTCATCAAAAGCTCAAAGACAATGCCTGGTATAATGTAATGGACACACACAGGCAAAGACGTTTCTTTAAGGAGCCTTAGAGGGCAAAAGTCATCGTCCACTGCAATGTCATGAAGTAGAAGCTTGAAGGAAAGGTATAGGCCTCAAACCAAACCATTATGGAGGATACAATCAAACCCCGTATAGCTGCCTTCTCCATTCACTCACAAGACAAAAACTGATTCAAGCAAGTTTAAGTTCGGTCTGGGTCTTCTTTACCAGAGAGAGAAAGAGATATTGAGAAAGAACACTGGCCGTAATTTAATTAAAATGTGATAATGAGCACTTCAATCCACGAGGAGGATAAAGCGTCTTGGGTTAAAGGTGCGGTGTGTATGTTCCTCTGGATGTCTCTGGCCTGAGGAGCTGGATTGATCTTTGGTGGTGGGTTGCAGAAGAAGGCCTGCCTCCCCTGGGCTTAAGGGCCACACACCTGTGTGTGCGTCGGGGCCAGATAAGCCCAGATTAAGCTAAAGTTACCCGCTCTCTCTCCGCAATGTCATTCAAAACCTCAACGGCAACCATGCCGGGGACAAAGCGCCTTTTGGGCCGTCCTAATAAACGCCATTAGCTTTGAGACATCAAACATGAAGGATTATGGGATTTTCAGGAAGGGGGGAAAAAAAGATGGAGGGTCAATGGGACTCCCTCACTCAAGCGTCCTTTTCTCTTGAGAGATTACGATACAATTTGTTTTCCTTTTTCCGCCATTTTGTACATCCCTCCTCTTTTGCAGATTCCCCCAAAAAAGCCGTACAGTAATCCCCTGCAGATGAAACTAAGGACCCACCAAAAAGGAAGATTACACAAGGCTTTGTAAAGCGTTCCTATACTGATGTGCGTGGGTATTGGGGGTGATTTTTAAGCACTTAACACAGGAACTGTGTAAGCGAGCACACACACACACACACACACACACACACACACACACACACACACACACACACACACACCACACACACACACACACACACACACACACACACACACACACACACACACACACACACACACACACACACACCCTGACACGCACAGAACAGAAAGCTGCCTTTCTTCTGTATCTACTTCTTACACTACTTCTGTTTACTGAAAACAGACGTTTAGAAATATGAAGACCGCAGAAATAAAACCCACGGACACTGAAGTCAAGAAGTGGATTCAGAAGGGGGATTAAGCCGAAAACTTGTGTTGAATGACAAGAAGTGCCACGTCAATCTGACATGCCCTGCTTCTCTCCATTTGCACAAGGAGACAAAACCCACTGTGTTGAAGGGCTCTTTCATTCCCTAAGCCTGGGAATTTCTCTTTGTAGAGTAGCAGGTGGTTTAGCTGGTATAGGTCGAGGAAAAAGGAGGATATATCTATATATTTATCATTCTTTCTCCCCACTCCTTCGTCCAAGTGGTTTGTGGAACATCATTTTCTTATCAGTCCGAGTCCAGAGAGGTGGTTTAGAGGTGAAAAGATGTCAATATCCGCCAAACTAAAAAAAAAAAAACATTCTGTAGCCAAAAGCAGTGGAAACCACAACACAAAGAACTAAGAAACCACAACCACAATTATGTAGTAGCAGTGGAAGAATTTCTTTCCCACGATTAATGCTACCTCTGTGGACCAGGGGCATCCCTCAAAATCTTCCAAGATCACTTACCACAAAGACAAAAGGGAAGAAGAAAACTGTTAACAGTCAAGCTTCAACCCTGAGGATTACTCTCCTAATGTTGCACAGATTAGCAGCAGCCCGACCTTTGACTCCACTGGGGAGGCCTGCGCTTCTGACTCGGTTTAAGGCAACGAGGACTCTGCCAAATGAATACAACAGAACAGGCGCCCACTTTATCTGCTGCCATAGTGGACCCCAAAAGGTTTCTGTTGCGATTGAGATCCAGGACTGATCCAAAACCAGTTTTGACAAAGCTTTTAGGTATACTGCGTCACACACAGTACAAAGCGATGTGTGGCCAACAACACAAAGCAACCCAATGAGAGCAGGTGGTGATTTGAGGACAATGGAGGGGAAGAATCAACATATATAAGGGGATCAGTTATCATTTGTTTGTCTGATATCAAAGATCAATATCCGTCAAATGCATTAATGCTAATGAAGAAATAAGATTCAGTTCAGATTGATCAAAAGGCAGGGGTGTCAATACACAGCCCTGATCCTGACTCTAGTTCAGCTGTGAATAAAGGTAGGCTAAGCACAATTGCTATAATCCTGAGTGTGTGATGGGCAGATCTTTTACTTAACGCAATACACCCCATGTTCGTACATCTTGTAACCTATGGATTAGATAGGAGTGGCCAATAAATCAGATAAGGATATTAGGTTGCGATGCTATCGCCTCAAATTGAATGGATTAATGATTGGCTCAATAATTCAATGTATATCTTCAATAAAAGATTGGCAGAAGTTTTGAAAATATACTTTTTTTTGGCAACTCAAGAAGACATGTTCTCTGACTGTTTTCTTTTCTCCTATCGTTCCACTTAGAGCCAGGTCTGTCTTTTTTGCACAACATTTAAATAAACACACACACACACACACACACACACACACACACACACACACACACACACACACACACACACACACACACACACACACACACACACACACACACACACACACACACACACACACACACACTCAGCCCTCGTAAGCGTTGCCTTCAGGCGGCGAAGGCATCAACACTCTAGCCACGTTCAGAGGAGGTTGCATCTGCCGCTCCCCTCGCCCGACGTTGGGAAGGCTTCTTCTGCCTTAATCCTCTTTGACTTTATTCATGGAAAGGTCATCTCTGATTCTCCAAATGGAGGAGGCGATGGCTGCAGACGCTCTCTAGACATGCCAGAGAAACCATGGTAGCGCCTGGGAGAGAGAGCGGGATGACAGGGGGACACTGCTGGTTGTGCTTTTTGGATGGGTTTGTGGTTTAAGGTTGTGCCATAAAGTGGCCAGGAATTCAAAGGGGCCAATTTTGGAACGAAACAGTGTGGTATGATTAGCGAGCGATTCAGAAAGGGCCATCTTGCTGGAATGGCATTGTCAAAATGGCTGACTATACAGTATGGTACAGGGGCAAAGCCACACATAACCAAGGAGAGAGAGCGACAGAAACAGAGTAAAAGTGCAAAAGAAAAGGTCACTTCTAACCAGAGACAAAGTACTAATTAAGAGGAACCAGTCCAGTGCTTTCACATGGAGACCATTAAAAAGCCCTCATCTGTCATAAGGGACCTTGTGTCAGGACTTCAGAAGCGCAGTCAATTGTATGGAAACACCACCATCGTTCCACTTGAAGAGTTTCGACCAAGCTCTCTACTGTAGGACGTAGAGAGAGAGATTAGCTTCAAGGCCAATAAGACCCAAGTGCCAAAAGAATGCTGACAGTTTCAGATGACGCAAGAATATTTGTTTTGCTGAAATGTTACAGGTCTTTAAAGCAACGGCGAGCGAAAACAGGTTCAGGATTGTTGGTGTATTGTTTTCTAGTGCAGCTACAGCATGATAACACTCTCAGAGGCGTCCATTTCCTACAATGATATCCAATGACATCTCTTTGTCAAAGAAACGATTCCCACTTCCAACAAAACACATTTTTCCTTCTCTTTTTTTCTTCAAAGCACGCCGCTCTGTTAATCGGCAGTTGGTGTAATTTGTCCTCGCCAAGATCTTTCCATAAACACGTGGCGTTCCCTGTTTGCTCGTTTTATTTGCTTGCATTGTTCTGTTTTTGTTCTCTCCAACTCCTCGTCCCTGCCTGCTTGATTGTTTGCGGTTTAATCGCAGCTTATTCCTGGGCCTCGTTTCCTTTCCTTGTGTTTTCATTTCATCCTCCCCGTCTCTGAGGGCTTGTTTTCTATTCGTGCCATGGCTCTTTTCATGTGTCCCTCGCCGGCAGAAATCAACGCTTAGATACACAGCAGGGAAGAACAAAACAAATAGACAAACACAGCCACAGAACAGATGCAAAGTGACTCTGAAAATGTCTTCCGTCTCTGATATGGCATTGGAACGAACCAGAGGAGGGAGAAGCGAGCCGATGGTACGGTTGTGTCTCATGAATATGGTACAGTACAAAGAGTACGGTTCTGAATGACAGTCTACATGCATACTGTACATGCATAGGTACATAGACAGATGGTAGGCTCACTCGTAGGGTTGCAGTAGTACGTCTTCATAGTAGTATACCTCCATTACTCTATTCTATCAGTTACCAGGGTACCACCTGCACAAAACAATGTTACCGTGGCCGTTCCAGGCCCCCGATGCGCAGAAGGGACTCCTGAGGGGCTGCACCGCCTGACGCGGACACAGACAGACCCGCGGTGGTGCGCATGCCAGACTGGGCCACGTACCTCGCCACGCTGAACGCCAAAGCGTAGATAACGGACGGAGTCTCGCTGTGGAATTAGGAAAGCCATCCTGATGATAAATCAGAGGAGGCGTGAGGGAGGGGGAGGGGAGGCCAGGTGTGTCAGAGGGAGCTGGTGTTATCACATATTACAGAGTCCAGGCCGAGTGAGGAATAGTGATGGTGGTGGTGGTGATAAAGAAAAGGTATTCCGGTATTCGGCCGTTGCGAAAGCACTTGACATTTCCGTTGACATTTGAGCCCCTTTGAGTCTGCTTGAAATTGCGGTGTTTCATCTTGGCGTAATGCTACACTTTAGAGAACCCATCTTATCTCTGAGATTATACAGCGGTATTATGCAGCGCTAATAGCGCATGTAGATACTTCACAAATGATACAAAAAAAATGCATCACATCACATATAAGGAGGATTTGGCCCACCACTAAAGGAATACTTCCGAATATGCAAATACCCCTCGGAAGAATAAGGGCTTAACAGATTTGACTCACTCAAACAATGACATGCGCCTCTTTCCCAGGATGCAACTGTCCGTCAGAGAGCGAGATTAGGGCTCTGGGTTGTGACAATGTGTTAAATGAAAGAGGACAACGAGACACCTCTTTCATTACCGGGATATGACTATAAATGTTTCTCCTATTGTTGTATCCAAAGAATGATTAAAGTCCTGCACTGGGAGGAGAGAGAAGAGGGTGTAGCAGGAAAAGGCTGTGCACTGCCCCCTATAGACTATTCTAACTGGCTGCAGCATCACACATACAGAACTGGTAGGTCAACAGTATGTCATTGGTTCAATCTGGCATTGAGTTTAAAAGCTGGTCCTCAAGAACCTCTGAGAACTGATTAGGCTATGTTGTCGTTTTTTGGTCTAATTTATCTCCTCATTAATTTCAAGGGAAACTGACCTCAAACAAACTACTGTATCAAGAGGTATCTCAAGTCATAGCTCGAAAATGGTTCTGCAAATATTTTGGAAATGGAATCGAAGATCTAGCCAATTCAGTGACAGGGGTTGGGAATAAGATTCAATGTCCACTTATCACTATGAGCCCCACAGAGTTGCAGTAGCTACTGAGACCACTATGCCTGTACTACTACAGTTACAGGGTATGTTCAGTAGCAGGTGAGCCATGGGGCACAAAGGCTGAAACACCAACAGATGTCCCTGTATTGATCCACAGCTGGTCCCAGTGCCAGGGAGGAGGGGGGAGGGGGACATCACTGTTAAATGGGATAGAGTTAGTGGTGGTGAGGGGTGCACTGGTTAGAGCCCCCCACCCCCAAACTCTTCTGTCACATCCTTCTCGTCAATGCCCTGGGGTCATTTTGTGAAATGTTACCAGTAAATATCCAGCCTGGATTAGTGAAGACACAAAATACCACGGCCATCTGCCCTACTTACAGCAATTCAAAAGCTTCTGATGGCCGCAGTTGATCAGCTGTGTACACACAGCACATCACAGCTTGGGGAAAATGAAGACTGTTTTGTTGATGCCTTTCGAGCTCAGCCAAGGTGAGGTACTGTACGTTTATAGAGAGCTGGAACAGGAAGTCACCCCTAGTTGTGTATGGTGGAGCTTGTCTCTAGGGGGGGATGGGTGGTCAGACCAGTTCCTTATATCTAGATTCAATCACAGTTGAAAAAGCGGTCCATCTGTAGCCAGAGTCACTGTGCTGTGTAGAGTATTGGACTGACTCTAGCCTTATCAGCTCGGCCAGTCCACTCTCCACCGGCCTGACCAGTTACCACTGGCTCACAGCCCAATCACACTTCAGAGGACTTGGCTAATAGAAAAATAAATTGCAGAGGCCAATTCCAATACATTGTGCCATGAGTAGAAAGGGGGGAAAAACTCTCCCCTGCCTCTGATATAATAGCAACACAACAGTCATATCAGGTTAATACAAATCTATGGGACTATCAGTGGACTCATCCTGTTTAGGAGATGCAAGGTCAGCGGTTTTCTCCAACAGCGGCTCTCCCTCAGGACAGGCAATATGGCCGTTTCCCTATGAACATACAGACGTACTCTGGAACACACACATAGCCCTCCTGTCATATTAGTCCCTGTCCAGCTCTGCTCCGCAACAGAGGGGAGTAAAGGCCCTCTACTCAGCAGGATGCTCACTGAGGTCAGAGAGAGAAGGAAAGAGAGATGTGTTACAATCAATAGGCCTATGTTGTAAATTAGACAGGCTATGGAGCAGCAGCAAAGGTGGGATCGATACTTGTGCTCAAAGTTAATACAACGGCCAAAATCCCCAAATAACTGTTCCTGTGGGGAAGGTTCTACTTTGACAAGATGGCTGAACATTGCCTTGTGTTTATGTTCAATGATAATCCATGATGAAACAGCAATGTGGGCATTAGAAGGCAGACATGTTGACCACCCAAGCTGAGGCTTGCAGCTGCAGTGTGAGCAGAGGTTCATTAACTAGCCTCTTGACACACCGGATGGGTAAAGTCACTCCATCATTGTGGCGGTGCTCCCTTGTGAACCTAACGGAGCAGATCACTGGCTCCACCACAAACAGAGAGCTACAGAAGTACACTGTCACTGTGGCCCAGAGCACAAAGACAGGCGTCAGACCCCCACGGAGACGGAGGGAGGCACGTTGTGTTCCATCTAACTGACTCACTGGGAGAGAGTCATCCAGACTGGAAAAGACAACATCACAGAGGAGTACTGTATCTGACTCAACAGTAAAACAAAGCCTTCACTGAGGAGTACTGTATCTGACTCAACAGTAAAACAAAGCCTTCACTGAGGAGACTGTATCTGACTCAACAGTAAAACAAAACCTTCACAGAGGAGTACTGTATCTGACTCAACAGTAAAACAAAGCCTTCACTGAGGAGTACTGTATCTGACTCAACAGTAAAACAAAGCCTTCACTGAGGAGTACTGTATCTGACTCAACAGTAAAACAAAGCCTTCACTGAGGAGTACTGTATCTGACTCAACAGTAAAACAAAGCCTTCACTGAGGAGTACTGTATCTGACTCAACAGTAAAACAAAACCTTCACTGAGGAGTACTGTATCTGACTCAACAGTAAAACAAAGCCTTCACTGAGGAGTACTGTATCTGACACAACAGTAAAACAAAACCTTCACTGAGGAGTACTGTATCTGACTCAACAGTAAAACAAAGCCTTCAATGAGGAGTAAAACTGAGGAGTACTGTATCTGACAAACAGTAAAACAAAGCCTTCACTGAGGAGTACTGTATCTGACTCAACAGTAAAACAAAGCCTTCACTGAGGAGTACTGTATCTGACACAACAGTAAAACAAAACCTTCACTGAGGAGTACTGTATCTGAGTAAAACAAAGCCTTCACTGAGTACTGTATCTGACACAACAGTAAAACAAAGCCTTCACTGAGGAGTACTGTATCTGACTCAACAGTAAAACAAAGCCTTCACTGAGGAGTACTGTATCTGACTCAACAGTAAAACAAAGCCTTCACTGAGGAGTACTGTATCTGACACAACAGTAAAACAAAGCCTTCACTGAGGAGTACTGTATCTGACACAACAGTAAAACAAAACCTTCTGACAGAGGAGTACTGTATCTGACTCAACAGTAAAACAAAGCCTTCACCTTTCACAGAGGAGTACTGTATCTGACTCAACAGTAAAACAAAGCCTTCACAGAGGAGTACTGTGTCTGACACAACAGTAAAACAAAGAGATGAGTACTGTATCTGACACAACAGTAAAACAAAACCTTCACAGAGGAGTACTGTATCTGGCTCAACAGTAAAACAAAACCTTCCCAGAGGAGAACTGTATCTGGCTCAACAGTAAAACAAAACCTTCACAGAGGAGTACTGTATCTGACTCAACAGTAAAACAAAACCTTCCCAGAGGAGTACTGTATCTGGCTCAACAGTAAAACAAAACCTTCACAGAGGAGTACTGTATCTGACTCAACAGTAAAACAAAACCTTCACAGAGGAGTACTGTATCTGACTCAACAGTAAAACAAAACCTTCCCAGATGAGTACTGTATCTGACTCAACAGTAAAACAAAACCTTCACAGAGGAGTACTGTATCTGGCTCAACAGTAAAACAAAATCATCTCAGATGAGTACTGTATCTGACACAACAGTAAAACAAAACAAAGTACTGTATCTGGCTCAACAGTAAAACAAAATCAGAGAGTACTGTATCTGACACAACAGTAAAACAAAGCCTCTGAGGAGTACTGTATCTGAAACAGTAAAACAAAGCCTTCACTGAGGAGTACTGTATCTGACACAACAGTAAAACAAAGCCTTCACTGAGGAGTACTGTATCTGACTCAACAGTAAAACAAAACCTTCACTGAGGAGTACTGTATCTGACACAACAGTAAAACAAAGCCTTCACTGAGGAGTACTGTATCTGACTCAACAGTAAAACAAAGCCTTCACTGAGGAGTACTGTAGTAAAGTAAAACAAAACCTTCACAGAGGAGTACTGGCTCAACAGTAAAACAAAATCTCTGACACAACAGTAAAACAAAGCCTTCACAAAGGAGTACTGTATCTGACTCAACAGTAAAACTGTATCTGACACAACAGTAAAACAAAGCCTTCACTGAGGAGTACTGTAAAACAGTAAAACAAAACCTTCACTGAGGAGTACTGTATCTGACTCAACAGTAAAACAAAACCTTCACAGAGGAGTACTGTATCTGACTCAACAGTAAAACAAAGCCTTCACTGAGGAGTACTGTATCTGACACAACAGTAAAACAAAGCCTTCACTGAGGAGTACTGTATCTGACACAACAGTAAAACAAAGCCTTCACTGAGGAGTACTGTATCTGACACAACAGTAAAAAAGCCTTCACAAAGCCTTCACTGAGGAGTACTGTATCTGACTCACAGTAAAACAAAGCCTTCACTGAGGAGTACTGTAACTCAGCCTTCACTGAGGAGTACTGTATCTGACTCAACAGTAAAACAAAGCCTTCACTGAGGAGTACTGTATCTGACTCAACAGTAAAACAAAGCCTTCACTGAGGAGTACTGTATCTGACTCAACAGTAAAACAAAGCCTTCACTGAGGAGTACTGTATCTGACACAACAGTAAAACAAAAACCTTCACTGAGGAGTACTGTATCTGACACAACAGTAAAACAAAGCCTTCACTGAGGAGTACTGTATCTGACACAACAGTAAAACAAAGCCTTCACTGAGGAGTACTGTATCTGACTCAACAGTAAAACAAAGCCTTCACTGAGGAGTACTGTATCTGACTCAACAGTAAAACAAAGCCTTCACTGAGGAGTACTGTATCTGACTCAACAGTAAAACAAAACCTTCACTGAGGAGTACTGTATCTGACACAACAGTAAAACAAAGCCTTCACTGAGGAGTACTGTATCTGACACAACAGTAAAACAAAACCTTCACAGAGGAGTACTGTATCTGGCTCAACAGTAAAACAAAGCCTTCACAGAGGAAAACAAAACCTTCACTGAGAGTACTGTATCTGACACAACAGTACTGTGTCTGACACAACAGTAAAACAAAGCCTTCTCAGATGAGTACTGTATCTGACACAACAGTAAAACAAAACCTTCACAGAGGAGTACTGTATCTGGCTCAACAGTAAAACAAAACCTTCACAGAGGAGTACTGTATCTGACTCAACAGTAAAACAAAACCTTCCCAGAGGAGTACTGTATCTGGCTCAACAGTAAAACAAAACCTTCACAGAGGAGTACTGTATCTGACTCAACAGTAAAACAAAACCTTCACAGAGGAGTACTGTATCTGACTCAACAGTAAAACAAAACCTTCCCAGATGAGTACTGTATCTGACTCAACAGTAAAACAAAACCTTCACAGAGGAGTACTGTATCTGGCTCAACAGTAAAACAAAATCTTCTCAGATGAGTACTGTATCTGACACAACAGTAAAACAAAGCCTTCAACAGAGGAGTAAACTCAACAGTAAAACAAAGCCTTCACTGAGGAGTACTGTATCTGTATCTGACAACAGTAAAACAAAGCCTTCACTGAGGAGTACTGTATCTGACTCAACAGTAAAACAAAACCTTCACTGAGGAGTACTGTATCTGACACAACAGTAAAACAAAGCCTTCACTGAGGAGTACTGTATCTGACACAACAGTAAAACAAAGCCTTCACTGAGGGGTACTGTATCTGACACAACAGTAAAACAAAACTGTATCTGACACAACAGTAAAACAAAACCTTCACTGAGGAGTACTGTATCTGACACAACAGTAAAACAAAGCCTTCACTGAGGAGTACTGTATCTGACTCAACAGTAAAACAAAGCCTTCACTGAGGAGTACTGTATCTGACTCAAC
This sequence comes from Oncorhynchus tshawytscha, assembly GCF_018296145.1. Lineage (NCBI taxonomy): Eukaryota > Metazoa > Chordata > Actinopteri > Salmoniformes > Salmonidae > Oncorhynchus > Oncorhynchus tshawytscha. Next base: position 62,038,130 of record NC_056430.1, read on the forward strand.
AGTAAAACAAAACCTTCACAGAGGAGTACTGTATCTGGCTCAACAGTAAAACAAAATCTTCTCAGATGAGTACTGTATCTGACACAACAGTAAAACAAAGCCTTCACAGAGGAGTACTGTATCTGACTCAACAGTAAAACAAAGCCTTCACTGAGGAGTACTGTATCTGACACAACAGTAAAACAAAGCCTTCACTGAGGAGTACTGTATCTGACACAACAGTAAAACAAAGCCTTCACTGAGGAGTACTGTATCTGACACAACAGTAAAACAAAGCCTTCACTGAGGAGTACTGTATCTGACTAAAACAACAGTAAAAACAAAGCCTTCACTGAGGAGTACTGTATCTGACTCAACAGTAAAAAAAACCTTCAAAGCCTGTATCTGACAAAGCCTTCACAACAGTAAAACAAAGCCTTCACTGAGGAGTACTGTATCTGACACAACAGTAAAACAAAGCCTTCACTGAGGAGTACTGTATCTGACACAACAGTAAAACAAAGCCTTCACTGAGGAGTACTGTATCTGACACAACAGTAAAACAAAGCCTTCACTGAGGAGTACTGTATCTGACTCAACAGTAAAACAAAGCCTTCACTGAGGAGTACTGTATCTGACTCAACAGTAAAACAAAGCCTTCACTGAGGAGTACTGTATCTGACTCAACAGTAAAACAAAGCCTTCACTGAGGAGTACTGTATCTGACACAACAGTAAAACAAAACCTTCACTGAGGAGTACTGTATCTGACACAACAGTAAAACAAAGCCTTCACTGAGGAGTACTGTATCTGACTCAACAGTAAAACAAAGCCTTCACTGAGGAGTACTGTATCTGACTCAACAGTAAAACAAAGCCTTCACTGAGGAGTACTGTATCTGACTCAACAGTAAAACAAAGCCTTCACTGAGGAGTACTGTATCTGACACAACAGTAAAACAAAACCTTCACTGAGGAGTACTGTATCTGACACAACAGTAAAACAAAGCCTTCACTGAGGAGTACTGTATCTGACACAACAGTAAAACAAAGCCTTCACTGAGGAGTACTGTATCTGACTGACTCAACAGTAAAACAAAACCTTCACTGAGGAGTAAAACAAAGCCTTCACTGAGGAGTACTGTATCTGACTCAACAGTAAAACAAAACCTTCACTGAGGAGTACTGTATCTGACTCAACAGTAAAACAAAGCCTTCACTGAGGAGTACTGTATCTGACTGAAACAGTAAAACAAAACCTTCACTGAGGAGTACTGTATCTGACTCAACAGTAAAACAAAGCCTTCACTGAGGAGTACTGTATCTGACTCAACAGTAAAACAAAGCCTTCACTGAGGAGTACTGTATCTGACTCAACAGTAAAACAAAGCCTTCACTGAGGAGTACTGTATCTGACTATCTGACTCAACAGTAAAACAAAGCCTTCACTGAGGAGTACTGTATCTGACACAACAGTAAAACAAAACCTTCACTGAGGAGTACTGTATCTGACACAACAGTAAAACAAAGCCTTCACTGAGGAGTACTGTAACTCAACAGTAAAACAAAGCCTTCACTGAGGAGTACTGTATCTGACTCAACAGTAAAACAAAGCCTTCACTGAGGAGTACTGTATCTGACTCAACAGTAAAACAAAGCCTTCACTGAGGAGTACTGTATCTGACACAACAGTAAAACAAAGCCTTCACTGAGGAGTACTGTATCTGACTCAACAGTAAAACAAAGCCTTCACTGAGGAGTACTGTATCTGACACAACAGTAAAACAAAACCTTCACTGAGGAGTACTGTATCTGACACAACAGTAAAACAAAGCCTTCTCAGATGAGTACTGTATCTGACACAACAGTAAAACAAAACCTTCACAGAGGAGTACTGTATCTGGCTCAACAGTAAAACAAAACCTTCCCAGAGGAGTACTGTATCTGGCTCAACAGTAAAACAAAACCTTCACAAAGGAGTACTGTATCTGACTCAACAGTAAAACAAAACCTTCCCAGAGGAGTACTGTATCTGGCTCAACAGTAAAACAAAACCTTCACAGAGGAGTACTGTATCTGACTCAACAGTAAAACAAAACCTTCACAGAGGAGTACTGTATCTGACTCAACAGTAAAACAAAACCTTCCCAGATGAGTACTGTATCTGACTCAACAGTAAAACAAAACCTTCACAGAGGAGTACTGTATCTGGCTCAACAGTAAAACAAAATCTTCTCAGATGAGTACTGTATCTGACACAACAGTAAAACAAAGCCTTCACAGAGGAGTACTGTATCTGACTCAACAGTAAAACAAAGCCTTCACTGAGGAGTACTGTATCTGACACAACAGTAAAACAAAGCCTTTACTGAGGAGTACTGTATCTGACACAACAGTAAAACAAAGCCTTCACTGAGGAGTACTGTATCTGACACAACAGTAAAACAAAACCTTCACTGAGGAGTACTGTATCTGACACAACAGTAAAACAAAGCCTTCACTGAGGAGTACTGTATCTGACACAACAGTAAAACAAAGCCTTCACTGAGGAGTACTGTATCTGACTCAACAGTAAAACAAAACCTTCACTGAGGAGTACTGTATCTGACTCAACAGTAAAACAAAGCCTTCACTGAGGAGTACTGTATCTGACACAACAGTAAAACAAAACCTTCACTGAGGAGTACTGTATCTGACTCAACAGTAAAACAAAGCCTTCACTGAGGAGTACTGTATCTGACTCAACAGTAAAACAAAGCCTTCACTGAGGAGTACTGTATCTGACTCAACAGTAAAACAAAGCCTTCACTGAGGAGTACTGTATCTGACACAACAGTAAAACAAAACCTTCACTGAGGAGTACTGTATCTGACACAACAGTAAAACAAAGCCTTCACTGAGGAGTACTGTATCTGACTCAACAGTAAAACAAAGCCTTCACTGAGGAGTACTGTATCTGACTCAACAGTAAAACAAAGCCTTCACTGAGGAGTACTGTATCTGACTCAACAGTAAAACAAAACCTTCACTGAGGAGTACTGTATCTGACACAACAGTAAAACAAAGCCTTCACTGAGGAGTACTGTATCTGACACAACAGTAAAACAAAACCTTCACAGAGGAGTACTGTATCCGGCTCAACAGTAAAACAAAGCCTTCACAGAGGAGTACTGTGTCTGACACAACAGTAAAACAAAGCCTTCTCAGATGAGTACTGTATCTGACACAACAGTAAAACAAAACCTTCACAGAGGAGTACTGTATCTGGCTCAACAGTAAAACAAAACCTTCCCAGAGGAGTACTGTATCTGGCTCAACAGTAAAACAAAACCTTCACTGAGGAGTACTGTATCTGACACAACAGTAAAACAAAACCTTCACTGAGGAGTACTGTATCTGACACAACAGTAAAACAAAACCTTCACAGAGGAGTACTGTATCCGGCTCAACAGTAAAACAAAGCCTTCACTGAGGAGTACTGTATCTGACACAACAGTAAAACAAAGCCTTCACTGAGGAGTACTGTATCTGACACAACAGTAAAACAAAGCCTTCCCTGAATGTATACAGGTAGGCTAACTGCCCCCCCCCCAAAAAAAAAACAGTTCCAAAAATCATCAGTCTCTGTCTGGATTCCTGAACACTACTGTGTGTAAACCAGGCGGATTGACGTAATAAATAACATGGGAAATGCAGTGATGTGATATGGTGAGACACCATTTGGTGATGGGTAAAAACGGTCCCTGTCCACTTGGAAAAAGCAATGGAATCAGTGGAATCAAGGAAATGAGTAAACAAAGCCTTCACTGACTGTATCTGACACAACAGTAAAACAAAGCCTTCACAGAGGAGTACTGAATGGAGGGGGTTGCCTGGCCACTGTAACCAGGTTAATGAGGCCACATTGTCGACAAAAAAGGCCCCCAAAAAGTTTATTAATCCATACAGCTGGATAATAATGAATAAATTTGATCAATAATGTATTTCCATACATAATATACATACATTTCATAACAGTATTAATATAATCCATATTTCTCATAATAGTAGAAACAAGAGTCATTAATTACCCACGGACTGGTTCAAAATAATGGACTATTCCGCCGTGGCAGAGTTCCCGTTCATTGTTTCACGCGATACGATTGCAAACAGGAATTTCCTTGATATTAAGCTGCAGCAACGAGGCACTTGTCAGAGTGGGGCAGAGAAAAGGAAAAGAAGGAAAGTAGATTTAATTTCAACAGAAAAATTTAGAAGTTCACACATTTCTTTAGTAAAAACACAGGTGCTGCTGATAATACTGCCAGCGGTATCGAGAGGACGTGTATGTGTAGCCCATGTATCCGATGCTGTCTGGACAAAAAGAGTATGGCTTGTCATACTCTTTTTGGCCAGACAGTATCAGATATATGCTTCAGATATATGGGCTACATCTAGTAAGCCAGAGGGGCGCTGTTTCACTCACTCAGATGCTTTGTCCAGCGAGACCGTTTCAGCCACTTGCGATTTGAAGGAAAGTTGTTAGGTGCACTGTTCGGATGCTGGAACTATTTTGGACGACTGTGCGAAGCTAACCTCCTTTTGAAGTGTTTTGTTTGGCAATAAGATGAAAACATTATGACTGGTTGTGTTCATGGCACATTCAGAGTGGCCCGTGCCTGGCACCTCCAAATCACTAAGACCCCACCTGAATGGAATATCACTAGCTAGGAGGAATAACACCAAGTCTTCAACTTAAAATGGTACATAAATCCCACTTGATTTCTTTATAAATTGAATACAAATACAGACGTGAAACAATACCAAGGATGCAAACTGGTGAGGGGCAAAAAAGGTGAGAAGAATTTTGACCCGAAATCTCACGTACTGTGTAGCGGCATACACAAAAATGTGCTTTAAAAATATGAAATAATAAATAACTACCACGCCAGCTGTATGCTCTGTCTGGCTGTTAATTAAGGATGAATATTCTGCATTAGACCAGTGTCATTAGCCTAGGCTTACAAATCCCTGCATGACATTGCTGCATCTGTTGACCAGAATCGTATTCCCATTCAATCTGTCTAGTAGTAGGCCTATATGTTAATAAAACATCTGAATGTGTAATGCCAATGACAAAACAATACACTACCACACACCAAACATACTATTACAGTTTGTCTTGATTACTAACACAATGAAAATGATAGGCACATTTTTGCAGAGAAAACATAACCTCTAGTGGTGTGGGGGCTGTGCTTTTGCAAAGTGGGTGGGGTTATATCCTGCCTGTTTGGCCCTGTCCGGAGGTATCATTGGATTTATTTTTAAAATATTTTTATTTCACCTTTATTTAACCAGGTAGGCAAGTTGAGAACAAGTTCTCATTTACAATTGCGACCTGGCCAAGATAAAGCAAAGCAGTTCGACACATACAACGACACAGAGTTACACATGGAGTAAAACAAACATACAGTCAATAATACAGTATAAACAAGTCTATATACAATGTGAGCAAATGAGGTGAGAAGGGAGGTAAAGGCAAAAAAGGCCATGGTGGCAAAGTAAATACAATATAGCAAGTAAAACACTGGAATGGTAGTTTTGCGATGGAAGAATGTGCAAGGTAGAAATAAAAATAATGGGGTGCAAAGGAGCAAAATAAATGAATAAATTAAATACAGTTGGGAAAGAGGTAGTTGTTTGGGCTAAATTATAGGTGGGCTATGTACAGGTGCAGGTGGGAGATGCTATGGTAACCAGCGAGCTGAGATAAGGGGGGACTTTACCTAGCAGGGTCTTGTAGATGACATGGAGCCAGTGGGTTTGGCGACGAGTATGAAGCGAGGACCAGCCAACGAGAGCGTACAGGTCGCAATGGTGGGTAGTATATGGGGCTTTGGTGACAAAACGGATTGCACTGTGATAGACTGCATCCAATTTGTTGAGTAGGGTATTGGAGGCTATTTTGTAAATGACATCGCCAAAGTCGAGGATTGGTAGGATGGTCAGTTTTACAAGGGTATGTTTGGCAGCATGAGTGAAGGATGCTTTGTTGCGAAATAGGAAGCCAATTCTAGATTTAACTTTGGATTGGAGATGTTTGATATGGGTCTGGAAGGAGAGTTTACAGTCTAACCAGACACCTAAGTATTTGTAGTTGTCCACGTATTCTAAGTCAGAGCCGTCCAGAGTAGTGATGTTGGACAGGCGGGTAGGTGCAGGTAGCGATCGGTTGAAGAGCATGCATTTAGTTTTACTTGTATTTAAGAGCAATTGGAGGCCACGGAAGGAGAGTTGTATGGCATTGAAGCTTGCCTGGAGGGTTGTTAACACAGTGTCCAAAGAAGGGCCAGAAGTATACAGAATGGTGTCGTCTGCGTAGAGGTGGATCAGAGACTCACCAGCAGCAAGACTCACCTCATTGATGTATACAGAGAGTCGGTCCAAGAATTGAACCCTGTGGCACCCCCATAGAGACTGCCAGAGGTCCGGACAGCAGACCCTCCAATTTGACACACTGAACTCTATCAGAGAAGGAGTTGGTGAACCAGGCGAGGCAATCATTTGAGAAACCAAGGCTGCCGAGTCTGCCGATGAGGATGTGGTGATTGACAGAGTCGAAAGCCTTGGCCAGATCAATGAATACGGCTGCACAGTAATGTTTCTTATCAATGGCGGTTAAGATATCGTTTAGGACCTTGAGCGTGGCTGAGGTGCACCCATGACCAGCTCTGAAACCAGCTTGCATAGCAGAGAAGGTATGGTGAGATTCGAAATGGTCGGTAATCTGTTTGTTGACTTGGCTTTCGAAGACCTTAGAAAGGCATGGTAGGATAGATATAGGTCTGTAGCAGTTTGGGTCAAGAGTGTCCCCCCCTTTGAAGAGGGGGATGACCGCAGCTGCTTTCCAATCTTTGGGAATCTCAGACGACACGAAAGAGAGGTTGAACAGGCTAGTAATAGGGGTGGCAACAATTTCGGCAGATAATTTTAGAAAGAAAGGGTCCAGATTGTCTAGCCCGGCTGATTTGTAGGGGTCCAGATTTTGCAGCTCTTTCAGAACATCAGCTGAACGGATTTGAGAGAAGGAGAAATGGGGAAGGCTTGGGCGAGTTGCTGTTGGGGGTGCAGTGCTGTTGACCGGGGTAGGAGTAGCCAGGTGGAAAGCATGGCCAGCCGTAGAAAAATGCTTATTGAAATTCTCAATTATGGTGCATTTATCAGTGGTGACAGTGTTTCCTATCTTCAGTGCAGTGGGCAGCTGGGAGGAGGTGTTCTTATTCTCCATGGACTTTACAGTATACAATATCCAATATCTTTACAATATCCAGGCATCCTCTACTGACGGGATGAGATCAATATCCTTCCAGGATACCCCGGCCAGGTCGATTAGAAAGGCCTGCTCGCTGAAGTGTTTCAGGGAGCGTTTTACAGTGATGAGTGGAGGTCATTTGACCGCTGACCCATTACGGATGCAGGCAATGAGGCAGTGATCGCTGAGATCTTGGTTGAAGACAGCAGAGTTGTATTTAGAGGGCAAGTTGGTTAGGATGATATCTATGAGGGTGCCCGTGTTTAAGGCTTTGGGGATGTACCTGGTAGGTTCATTGATAATTTGTGTGAGATTGAGGGCATCAAGTTTAGATTGTAGGATGGCTGGGGTGTTAAGCATGTTCCAGTTTAGGTCGCCTAGCAGCACGAGCTCTGAAGATAGATGGGGGCAATCAGTTCACATATGGTGTCCAGAGCACAGCTGGGGGCAGAGGGTGGTCTATAGCAGGCGGCAACGGTGAGAGACTTGTTTTTAGAGAGGTGGATTTTTAAAAGTAGAAGTTCAAATTGTTTGGGTACAGACCTGGATAGTAGGACAGAACTCTGCAGGCTATCTTTGCAGTAGATTGCAACACCGCCCCCTTTGGCAGTTCTATCTTGTCTGAAAATGTTGTAGTTTGGAATTAAAATTTCAGAATTTTTGGTGGTCTTCCTAAGCCAGGATTCAGACCCAGCTAGAACATCCGGGTTGGCAGAGTGTGCTAAAGCAGTGAATAGAACAAACTTAGAACAAAACTAAGGAGATGATTGTGAACTTCAGGACACAGCAGAGGGAACACCCCCCTATCCACATCGATGGAACAGTAGTGGAGAGGGTAGCAAGTTTTCAGTTCCTCGGCATACACATCACAGACAAACTGAATTGGTCCACTCACACAGACAGCATCGTGAAGAAGGCGCAGCAGCGCCTCTTCAACCTCAGGAGGCTGAAGAAATTCGGCTTGTCACCAAAAGCACTCACAAACTTCTACAGATGCACAATCGAGAGCATCCTGGCGGGCTGTATCACCGCCTGGTACGGCAACTGCTCCGCCCTCAACCGTAAGGCTCTCCAGAGGGTAGTGAGGTCTGCACAACGCATCACCGGGGGCAAACTACCTGCCCTCCAGGACACCTACACCACCCGATGTTACAGGAAGGCCATAAAGATCATCAAGGACATCAACCACCCGAGCCACTGCCTGTTCACCCCGCTATCATCCAGAAGGCGAGGTCAGTACAGGTGCATCAAAGCTGGGACTGAGAGACTGAAAAACAGCTTCTATCTCAAGGCCATCAGACTGTTAAACAGCCACCACTAACATTGAGTGGCTGCTGCCAACACATTGACACTGACTCAACTCCAGCCACTTTAATAATGGGAATTGATGGGAAATGATGTAAATATATCACTAGCCACTTTAAACAATGTTACCTTATATAATGATACTTACCCTACATTATTCATCTCATATGCATACGTATATACTGTACTCTATATCATCGACTGTATCCTTATGTAATACATGTATCACTAGCCACTTTAACTATGCCACTTTGTTTACATACTCATCTCATATGTATATACTGTACTCGATACCATCTACTGTATCTTGCCTATGCTGCTCTGTACCATCACTCATTCATATATCCTTATGTACATATTCTTTATCCCCTTACACTGTGTATAAGACAGTAGTTTTGGAATTGTTAGTTAGATTACTTGTTGGTTATTACTGCATTGTCGGAACTAGAAGCACAAGCATTTCGCTACACTCGCATTAACATCTGCTAACCATGTGTATGTGACAAATAAAACTTGATTTGATTTGACTTAGGGAGGAGGCTTCTAATGTTAACATGCATGAAACCAAGGCTATTACGGTTACAGAAGTCGTCAAAAGAGAGCCCCTGGGGAATAGGAGTGGAGCTAGGCACTGCAGGGCCTGGATTTACCTCTACATCGCCAGAGGAACATAGGAGGAGTAGAATAAGGGTGTGGCTAAAAGCAATAAGAATTGGTCGTCTAGAACGTCTGGAACAGAGAGTAAAAGGAGGTTTCTGGGGGCGATAAAATAGCTTCAAGGTATAATGTACAGACAAAGGAATGGTAGGATGTGAATACAGTGGAGGTAAAACTAGGTATTGAGTGATGAAGAGAGAGATATTGTCTCTAGAAACATCATTGAAACCAGGAGATGTCATTGGATGGGGCCACAGTGTCTCCTGAACCCTCCTGTCTCAGCCTCCAGTATTTATGTTGCAGTAGTTTATGTGCCGGGGGGCTAGGGTCAGTCTGTTATATCTGGAGTATTTCTCCTGTCTTAGCCGGTGTGAATTTAAGTATGCTCTCTCTAATTCTCTCTTTCTTTCTCTCTCTCGGAGGACCTGAGCCCTAGGACTATGCCTCAGGACTACCTGACATGATGACTCCTTGCTGTGCCCAGTCCACCTGGCTATGCTGCTGCTCCAGCTTCAACTGTTCTGCCTGCGGCTATGGAACCCTGACCCGTTCACCGGACATACTACCTGTCCCAGACCTGCTGTTTTCAACTGTCCAGAGACAGCAGGAGCGATAGAGATACTCTCATAGCCTCTTCTGGCTATGAAAAGCCAACTGACATTTACTCCTGAGGTTCTGACTTGTTGCACCCTCGACAACTACTGTGATTAGTATTATTTGACCATGCTGGTCATTTATGAACATTTGAACATCTTGGCAATGTTCTGTTATAATCTTCACCCGGCACAGCCAGAAGTGGACTGGCCACCCCTCATAGCCTGGTTCCTCTCTAGGTTTCTTACTAGGTTTTGGCCTTTCTAGGGAGTTTTTCCTAGCCACTGTGCTTCTACACCGGCATTGCTTGCTGTTTGGGGTTTAGGCTGGGTTTCTGTACAGCACTTTGATATATCAGCTGATGTAAGAAGGGCTTTATAAATACATTTGATTTGATTTGAACTCTCTACAAAAGAGAGTTGAAAAAGTCAAATCATGTCAAACTAATTTTAAACATTTGGTCATAGCTGATAAAAATTACTCCCATGAATGTGAACCTCTTCTGCACGTGTTAAATCAGTCCTTATGCATAAAATAAATCACCTCTGATTTGCTGTTTGCAATAATGGACCAAATAAGAGGCCGAGGGCAAGGACAAAGGAGACGTAGAGGGGCCAACAGAGGAAGATACACTACATGGACACCTGCTCATCGAACACCTCATTGTCAAGTATACTCCTTCTCCGGCCTCTAGGTCATCAGGCTGCTGATTATCCCGCACACCTGTCACCAGCGTCTCTCACACCTGCGCCTCATGACACTCACCTGGACTCCATTATCTTCTTGATTTTCTTCCCTATATCTGTCACTCCCCTTGGTTCTTTCCTCAGGTGTTATTGACTCTGTTTTCATGTTGGTGCGTTGTTTGTGTTTCGTGTTCATTGTTTCTGTTTCGTGTTCATTGTTTCTTTTATTCATTAAAACTCTTACTCCCTGAACTTGCTAAGGTGACCGGAAACATCAAATCAAATCAAATGTATTTATACAGCCCTTCGTACATCAGCTGATATCTCAAAGTGCTGTACAGAAACCCAGCCCAAAACCCCAAACAGCAAGCAATGCAGGTGTAGAAACATAACCGAATACAAACAGTGTAGCTATTCCTTCCGCAAGGCAATCAAACAAGCTAAGCGTCAGTATAGAGACAAAGTAGAGTCGCAATTCAACGGCTCAGACACAAGAGGTATGTGGCAGGGTCTACAGTCAATCACGGATTACAAAAAGAAAACCAGCCCCGTCACGGACCAGGATGTCTTGCTCCCAGGCAGACTAAATAACTTTTTTGCCCGCTTTGAGGACAATACAGTGCCACTGACACGGCCCGCAACCAAAACATGCGGACTCTCCTTCACTGCAGCCGAGTGAGGAAAACATTTAAACGTGTCAACCCTCGCAAGGCTGCAGGCCCAGACGGCATCCCCAGCCGCGTCCTCAGAGCATGCGCAGACCAGCTGGCTGGTGTGTTTACGGACATATTCAATCAATCCTTATCCCAGTCTGCTGTTCCCACATGCTTCAAGAGGGCCACCATTGTCCCTGTTCCCAAGAAAGCTAAGGTAACTGAGTTAAACAACTACAACCCGGTAGCACTCACTTCTGTCATCATGAAGTGCTTTGAGAGACTAGTCAAGGACCATATCACCTCCACCCTACCTGACACCCTAAACCCGCTCCAATTTGCTTACCCCCCAAATAGGTCCACAGATGATGCAATCTCAACTACACTGCACACTGCCCTAACCCATCTGGACAAGAGGAATACCTATGTGAGAATGCTGTTCATCGACTACAGCTCAGCATTTAACACTATAGTACCCTCCAAACTCGTCATCAAGCTCGAGACCCTGGGTCTCGACCCCGCCCTGTGCAACTGGGTACTGGACTTCCTGACGGGCTGCCCCCAGGTGATGAGGGTAGGTAACAACATCTCCACCCCGCTGATCTTCAACACTGGGGCCCCACAAGGGTGCGTTCTGAGCCCTCTCCTGTACTCCCTGTTCACCCATGACTGCGTGGCCATGCACGCCTCCAACTCAATCATCAAGTTTGCGGATGACACTACAGTGGTAGGCTTGATTACCAACAACGACGAGACGGCCTACAGGGAAGAGGTGAGGGCCCTCGGAGTGTGGTGTCAGGAAAATAACCTCACACTCAACGTCATCAAAACTAATGATGATTGTGGACTTCAGGAAACAGCAGAGGGAGCACCCCCCTATCCACATCGATGGAACAGTAGTGGAGAGGGTAGTAAGTTTTAAGTTCCTCGGCGTACACATCACAGACAAACTGAATTGGTCCACCCACACAGACAGCGTCGTGAAGAAGGCGCAGCAGTGCCTCTTCAACCTCAGGAGGCTGAAGAAATTCGGCTTGTCACCAAAAGCACTCACAGACTTCTACAGATGCACAATTGAGAGCATCCTGTCGGGCTGTATCACCGCCTGTTACGGCAACTGCTCCACCCACAACTGTAAGGCTCTCCAGAGGGTAGTGAGGTCTGCACAACGCATCACCGGGGGCAAACTACCTGCCCTCCAGGACACCTACACCACCCGATGTCACAGGAAGGCCATAAAGATCATCAAGGACAACAACCACCCGAGCCACTGCCTGTTCACCCCGCTATCATCCAGAAGGCAAGGTCAGTACAGGTGCATCAAACAGGGACCGAGAGACTGAAAAACAGCTTCTATCTCAAGGCCATCAGACTGTTAAACAGCCACCACTAACATTGAGTGGCTGCTGCCAACACACTGACTCAACTCCAGCCACTTTAATAATGGGAATTGATGGAAATTGATGGAAAATATATCACTAGCCACTTTAAACAATGCTACTTAATATAATGTTTACATACCCTACATTACTCATCTCATATGTATATGTATATACTGTACTTTATATCATCTACTGCATCTTTATGTAATACATGTATCACTAGCCACTTTAAACTATGCCACTTTGTTTACATACCCTACATGACTCATCTCATATGTATATACTGTACTCGATACCATCTACTGCATCTTGCCTATGCCGTTCTGTACCATCACTCATTCATATATCTTTATGTACATATTCTTTATCCCTTTACACTTGTGTGTATAAGGTAGTAGTTTTGGAATTGTTAGTTAGATTACTTGTTGGTTATTACTGCATTGTCGGAACTAGAAGCACAAGCATTTTGCTACACTCACATTAAACATCTGCTAACCATATGTATGTGACAAATACATTTGATTTTTGATTTGACATACTTTTAGCCATGTAGTATAGTTCAGCTCTCAGTTAAAATGGAAAAAGGTTCAAGAAAGCCTTTTGTTCCTGAATATTTATGCTCTTGAGTGACATGTTTCTGCATTGGTCATAATTTTAGGAAAACAGAATACAGTCCATGCAGTGATATGTTTACTTGCCTTTTATGGTGCGTACTATAATTCTAGTATTAACAAATGGCACAGACATATAAAAGAGGTATAACCATGTTAGGATATATTGATAATTAGTATTTAGTTGTACGTTTTAATGGAGGTAATTGATTTTGTGTCACTTATTATGTTCTGAGAGTCTTAATACACTTAGCAAATTAAAGGTGTCATTTTGGCCTACAGTTTGAGGCTGCGTGTTAATTGAAAAAATGAATTCTGTTCGGACAAATGTGCTCAAGCAATCGAGAAAAACTGTAAATGCCACACAACAAGGTAACAGCACATAGAGTCGCTCCTGGCGTCTAGCAGAGCTAGCTTGAAGTATCAGCCAGAGAGATCTAGCTGGTGGCATTGGCTACTGCCATTAGGTCATCCTTTATGAACGTAAGCATTAGCTTTAGTGTGTTGGAGGCAGTGCCACTGTATTGCAAGAGACTTGGATGCAACCCACACATGAGGAAACGTCCTCTCACTGTCAACTGTGTGTATATTCAGCAAACTTAGCATGTGTAACTATTTGTATGAACAAAATTAACTGAGACATACACTGCACAAGTTCCACAGACATGTGACTAACAGAAATTGAATAATGTGTCCCTGAACAAAGGGGGGGGGGGTCAAAATCAAAAGAAACAGTCAGTATCTGGTGTGGCCACCAGCTGCATTAAGTACTGCAGTGCATCTCCTCCTCATGGACAGCACCAGATTTGCCAGTTCTTGCTGTGAGATGTTACCCCACTCTTCCACCAAGGCACCCGCAAGTTCCCGGGCATTTATGGGGGAATGGCCCTAGCCCTCACCCTCCGATCCAACAGGTCCCAGACGTTCTCAATGGGATTGAGATCCGGGCTCTTCGCTGGCCATGGCAGAACACTGACATTCCTGTCTTGCAGGAAATCACACACAGAATGAGCAGTATGGCTGGTGGCATTGTCATGCTGGAGGGTCATGTCAGGATGAGCCTGCAGGAAGGGTACCACATGAAGGAGGAGGATGTCGTCCTTGTAACGCACAGCTTTGAGATTGCCTGCAATGACAACAAGCTCAGTCCGATGATGCTGTGACACAGCACCCCAGACCATGACGGACCCACCACCTCCAAATCGATCCCGCTCCAGAGTACAGGCCTCGGTGTAACGTTCATTCCTTCGTCCATGACAAGGCCCCTGCTCACCCCTGGTGACAAAAAAACGTGACTCGTCAGTGAAGAGCACCTTTTGCCAGTCCTGTCTGGTCCAGCGACGGTGGGTTTGTGCCCATAGGCGACGTTGTTGCCGGTGATGCCTGGTGAGGACCTGCCTTACAACAATTCTACAATCCCTCAGTCCAGCCTCTCTCAGCCTATTGCGGACAGTCTGAGCACTGATGGAGGGATTGTGCGTTCCTGGTGTAACTCGGGCAGTTGTTGTTGCCATTCTGTACCTGTCCCGCAGGTGTGATGTTCGGATTTACCAATCCTGTGCAGGTGTTGTTACACGTGGTCTGCCACTGCAAGGACGATCAGCTGTCTCTCCTGTCTCCCTGTAGCGCTGTCTCAGGCGACTCACAATACAGCACATGCAATGTATTGCCTTGGCCACATCTGCAGTTCTCATGCCTCCTTGCAGCATGCCTAAGGCACGTTCACGCAGATGAGCAGGGACCCTGGGCATCTTTCTTTTGGTGTTTGTCAGAGTCATTAGAAAGGCCTCTTTAGTGTCCTAAGTTTTCATAACCTTAATTGCCTACCGTCTGTTAGTGCTGTTAGTCTGTTAAAGCTGTTAGTGTCTTAACGACCGTTTCACAGGTACATGTTCATTAATTGTTTATGGTTCATTGAACAAGCATGGGAAACAGTGTTTAAACCCTTTACAATGAATATCGGTGAAGTTACTTGGATTTTTACAAATTATCTTTGAAAGACAGGGTCCTGAAAAAGGGACGTTTCTTTTTTTTGCTGAGTTTAGGTAGTTACATGGCTCCCAGTTCGGGTCTCCCCATGGCTACCCTTAAGAGTAATGGCCCTGACATTCAGCCGTACAGATACCAGTGAGCATCGGACAGAAACATATCACTGTAGCGTCGGCCCAAATCGTAACCAGTACAATATACAGGCGTTTGCGTGTAGCATATACCCCTACTATATACCGTAGTCTAGGCCCGTAAAACATACCACTGCAGATGTCATCACTGTCATCATCATACAAACCCTTCTGTTGGTGCCCCCTGAGGGTCAAGCTTGTGGGTGAATACGTGTAATATCTGAGACCTCTTAATACCATTTTGTGGAACGCCTCAGAGCAGCCAGAACCACCTAAAGCCAAGCAACAGAAAATACATACCTGAGCATAACCACCACACAGAGACAAGCTTGCCACTCCCCCATTCTTAACAGAACAGTCTCACACCCACTGTTACAATGCATCTGAGCAGAGGAAGGTGGGGGGATGGAGAGGATTATGGCCAGATGACGCTGCCTGGCAGGCAGGTGAGCTCAGTGTGATTCGTTGGATGGCAGGGGGGGACCAGGCCAGGCCAACCACTGGGAGGGTGCCCTCCTCGACCCCCGGCTCCGCCATAGGGCCCACTGTGAGCGGCCGGAGGCATCACCTCTTCCCACTGCCCTGTGGATCGCTGCCCATGGCCCGCTGTCCTTGCCAATTCTACCTAGCAGACATGAGAGGCATTCAGAGCAGCAACAAAGAAGTCCCAGGTTCAGGGGCCCTGGCATCTGATTCACAGGAGGGGGGACCAGCGTGGGGTGAGGGAGGGAGGCAGCAGTGGAAGAGCAGATGCTGAGAGCACATCTGGAGAAGTGATCTGTCTGTCCCCCACCTACCAGACCACCACAGACAACATTAAAACACACAAACACAATATGGTGAATCAAAGCCTCAGATGAGGACCCCATATCCATTATCAAGGTTGAAATCCATTCCAACCAAAATGTTACCCTATATAGCCTATTAGTTTACATTTAGTCTAGCTGTTATGCTGTACATAACTGTCAATGTGTCATAGGCCCTAAAGAAAGAGACAAAGATTCAGATAGAAGGGCTCGAGTCACTTTGTTCAAATTGTACTGCCTCAGGGCTGGAGGACTACTGCAGCGGTAAGTCTAGTCTACACATCACAGTGACAGTCTCATTTCATGTCCAGCCCTTGAACACGGACATGAAGGAAAGGGACCGGGAATTTTATAAAGGGACATTTACTCCTGAAAAGAACACAGGGTTTGAGCGGGTTTGAGTACAAAAGGGCTGAAGAGCAAGTGCCCTGCAATAAAATAAAGTAAGGTCAGCAGACTTCCCATGTGACAGCACACTGCCTTGGATTAGGTGGTGTAAGCCTATTAATGTGGTTTGGACTAGGTGGACCACCCTGTCTCCCCACCCTGCCTGGCCGGCCAAAGATTAGCCTGTTAAACGCACTTCCCGCCTGCATAAAATGCAAACTCTGCTCCTCATCCAATAGCAACAATTCCGATAGGGACCTGTCTGACCACCCGTAACTTAAGTTACCTTTTCTACCATTCAAATGCATGTGGGATTTGTTTCCCTTCAAAAGAGCAGTTCTCTCTTATCGGCCAGATTGTATTAATGTGTTTATCTTTATTAGGGCAATGCCATGAGTAAAGGAAAATGTCAAACTTCTCAGCCTGGCATGTGGCAATGTTTTACACTCCAATTAGAATCAAAGCACTTTTGAGAGAAAGGGGGACATGTTTTATTGTGGACATTGGTGGATGATGCAAGGAATTTTAGTAGGTACACAATTTGAAATAGTCCTGTCATTTCTGAAATAATAATTTGGCTCGGATAACTGGTTAGGCCGCTGAGCAGAGCAGGTAGCCTAATGAAATTCAGTCAGCGACCTTTATCATTATGCAATTTCCTTGCATAGCATTCTGGCAGTGGAACAAATGAAGGAGTACGGTTTGACACGGTGCCATTTCACCGACAAAACACAATCTACCACTAAGTTTTTTTTTTTTTTCCTACAGAGACTGGGGATTAACATTTCTGAGCTCGGGCCACAGATTAGGTGCGCGGGGGTCTAGAATTTCATCATCTTGCAGAGGCACAATGGCTCATTCTTACCGTTTCCCTCATCTATTCTCCGACGGTGGGGGTCATTGGTGCGTGCCTTTGCTCCTGTATTTGTTTTACGTTTTCAGTATACCCTTGGGTTTTTTACATATTTAAGAACCACAGGAAAAACAAACTGTATTTACCCAGTCGAAAACTAAGCTTTTTCAGAGACACTTCCTAGCACGCGCTGCCACCTTGTGGGAAAAGCACAACATCGCGTAAAAGCGCTGTGACATTGGTATTTAAGGTCCGCTTTGTGGCCTTTTACCCTCACAAGTAAATACATTTTATTTAGAGCCATAATGCCAAACCGGAGATATGCCTGCATATAGAAATTGTACTTTCCCAATTCAATATAAAACAAATATTTGTTTTAATATATATTCAATGTAGAGCCAATTTAACATCTATTTAATTGAAGTTAATCTGTTAAATATACTATATACACAATGATCCAAAGAATATATCAAGTAGCACATCCAAACTACACACAAAGACAATGTAATACAAAAAGGTAATAACAGTCAAGATATTTCATCAATAGAGAAAAGGCAAAGATAAACAGAAAAATAATGAACTCAGGAAACAGTGAAGTCAACCTGCCCAGAACAGGTCTCAATGCTCTAATTGCACATTCAGGACAACCACAGAGCAATCTTCTCTTCAAAGCTTGACACCCTCCCCTGGCTCCATGTACCCATCAAGAGGCAGCAGGGGGCTGAAGCGCAGCAGGGGAAGATCCACCGAGGGGCAGCAGTCTTTGGGGTGAGCCCAGCCTTCCTTAGGGCGCCGTATGGGTGGGACCGGAGGGGGCAGCTCCGAGTTGGTGCGGGTGGAAGTGGTGTCGTTGCCATCGTTTTTGTAGTCAGGAGGGGGGATGGGGGGGACGCTCACGAGGCTGCTGCGCCGACAGTGGACCAGGAAGGCCCCCCGGTGGTGGCGGTGGTACAGCATGCCCACGGTACCAAGGAGCAGCAGGATGAGGAAGCTGAGCAGGAAGCACACCACGTAGATGCCTTTGACCATCCCGCTGGACCACGCCGAAGTACAGCCTAAGGTCAAAGGTTAGGCAAGGATTAGATAGTACACAATTTACCTAGTGCAGTCACCTTCATGTCTAACATTGTTAGGTAACAATGTGTAACCCTAACAAACCCATTTTCAGGGGTTAAATCGGGAATATTAGGGTGGTGGTCTAACTTGTCAACTTCAGTGCCACTGATTTTTTAAACTAACCAATGTCATACTGTATGTTTTCCTTGTACTTCAGAGAACAATAATTCTACCAAAATCTATGGAGTACCAGTGTTACGGTGCTGCTGCTCAGGACTATGCTGATCCACCGTAATCGTCGACTCATTGTGCCGGTCCGTATCAGCGGCCTTGGTGTCCACGCAAATGGTTCCACCTGAGCCCAGCCTAGACATGTCCTCGAACCCGGAGAGGCATCGGCATGTGTAGGAACCAAAGCGGTTCACACACTCAGCGTTGATGTCACACAGCACCAGCTGAGTCTCACACTCATTCACATCTGAGAGACACACAGGGTGCAAAACTAACATCGATTAATGGAGTTAAATATGAAAACAAAATCACTTCAAATCAATTTTTTTAAGTCACAAAATACATTTCACCTCATTGAGCCTCAAGACACCTAGTTGCAAGCTATACAACACTATCTTATTAAACCTCTGCAGTAACCTTTAGTGCCAGTTGTAAATATCAGAGTACAGTGCAAAATAAGCTACAGATTTATGTTGAGGAAACTGAGACCTACCAGCGGTGGATACAGAGACGATGACACCCTGTGTTGAGCTGCCCCTGGGGCTAACCACCATCTGTAACAGCTCCTGCAGGGCCGGGTGCAGGGTCCTGTGATCCTTCATCCCTTCTGGCCCACCCCCAATTTGCAGCCAGAGGATGTAAAGCACTCCTGCACTCAACCTGTTGATACAACAAAACTGTTAAAAAGGCATTTAAGCCATCAGTTGTAGCCTAATTCAGCAAAAGTTTGGTATATTTTATCAACTACAGTGCCAAGAACCCCTTTTTATGCAGTAAAAAAAACAATTTGTTTGCAGTCATGAAAGACAAAATTGGAGCTCTTGGTTACAAAATGTAGTAAACCAACCTTTTTATTCTTTTGGAGGATAGGGTTTTGGGTATGTGGACAATTTCCAACTGCTCATTAATCTGAAAAACAAATTAATTATTGCAGTTCCAAATCAAATGCACCAGTCACAGTAAATAATGACCAAAAGCCATATACAGTCTTTACACATTTTGATTTGTTAAAGCCTTAGCTTAAAATGGTTTAAATTTTAGACTTTTGTCGTCACTGGCCTACACACAATAACCCATAATGTCAAAGTGGAATGGGTTTGTTTTTCACAAACATCACCTAAAAATAAAATCCCTTTGATCATGGGGAAGTTACTAAATTACACATTGGATGGTGTATCAATACAATCACTACAAAGACACAGGAGTCCTTCCTAACTCAGTTGCCGGAGAGGAAGGAAACCATTCAGGCATTTCACCATGAGGCCAATGTGACATTAAAACAGTTAGTTTCCTCCTATTACAGCCATTAAAAAGTCTGAGGATGGATCAACATTGTACACTGACCAGAAATATAAAAACACAACATGCAACAATTTCAAAGATTTTACAGAGTTAGTTCCTATGGAACTCAGTCAATTGAAATACATTTATTAGGCCCTACTATATGGACTGGGAATACAGATATGCATCTGTTGGTCACAGATACGTTAAAAAGAAAGGTAGGGGAGTGGATTAGAAAACCAGTCAGTATCTGGAATGACCATTTGCCTCATGCAGCGAGACATCTCATTCGCGTAGAGTTGATCAGGCGGTTGATTGTGGTCTGTGGAATGTGTCCCGCTCTTCAAATAGCTGTGCAAAGTCGTTAAGGGAACTGGAACACGCTGTCGTACACGTCGATCCAGGGCATCCCAAACTTGCTCAATGGGTGACATGTCTGGTGAGTATGCAGGCCATAGAAGAACTAGGCAATTTTCAGCTTCCAGGATTTCTGTACAGATACTTATGACATTGGGCTGTGAACTATGCTGAAACGTGATGGCCGCAGAAGAATGCCACGACAATGGGCATCAAGAGCTCGTCATGGTATCCCCGTGCATTCAAATTGCAATCAATAAAAAGCAGTTGCGTTTGTTGTCCGTAGCTTATGCCTGACAATACCATAACCCCACCATGGGGCACTCTGTCAACGTTGTGAACGTCAGCAAAACCACTCCCCGACACCATACACTCTGCCATATACAGTTGAAACTGGGATTCACCCGTGAAGAGCACACTTCAGCATGTCAGTGGACATTGAAGGTGAGCATTTACCTACTGAAGCCACTTATGACCGCAAACTGCAGTCAGGTCAAGACCCTGGTGAGGAAACGAGCATGCAGCGGAGATTCCCCCACAACAATTTGGGTTGTGCAAACCCAGTTTCATTCACTGTCCAGATGACTGGTCTCAGACAATCCCGCAGGTGAAGAAGCCAGATGTGGAGGCCCTGGACTGGCGTGGTTACACGTGGTCTGCGGTTGTGAGGCCTGTTGGGGTTACTGCCAAATTCTCTAAAACAACATTGAATGGTAAAAGAAATTAACATTCAATTCTCAGGCAACAGCTCTGGTGGACATTCCAGCACTCAGCATGCCAATTGCATGCTCCTTCAAAACTTGAGACCTCTGTAGTATTGTGTGACAACTGCACATTTTAGAGTGGCCTTTTATTGTCCCCAGCACAAGGTGCACCTGTGTAATGATCATGCTGTTTAATCAGCTTCTTGATAATCCACCTGACAGGTGTGGTGTATCTTCGCAAAAGAAAAATTCTCACCAACAGGGATGTAAACAAATTTGTGCACAACATTTGGGACAAATAAGCTTTTTGTGTATATAGAACATTTCATTTATTTGGTCAATAAAAGTTCCCATAATTTGCAAATAAATTCATTAAAAATCCTACAATGTGATTTTCTGGATTGTTTTTCTTATTGTCTGTCATAGTTGAAGTGTACCTATGATTAAAATTACAGGCCTCGCTCATATTTTTAAGTGGGAGAACTTGCACAATTGGTGGCTGACTAAATACTTTTGCCCCACTGTACATGAGTTGCTTACCAAAAAGACAGTGAATGTTCCTGAGTGGCTGAGTTAGTTGACTAAAACTTGAACTTTCCTACCTGAAAATATATATATATTTTTTAATGGTGTGGAAAGCTCTTAGAGACTTACCCAGAAAGACTCAGCTGTAATTGCAGCCAAAGGCGCTTCTACAAAGTCTCCAGTCATGTGTGGGAATACTTATGTACAGTTGAAGTCGGAAGTTTACATGCACTTAGGTTGGAGTCATTCAAACTAGTTTTTCAACCACTTCACACATTTCTTGGTAACAAACTATAGTTTTGGCAAGTCAGTTAGGACATCTACTTTGTGCATGACAAGTCATTATTCCAACAATTGTTTAGACAGATTATTTCACTGTATAACAATTCCAGTGGGGCAAGAAGTTAACATATACTAAGTTGACTGCCTTTAAACAGCTTGGAAAATTCCAGAAAATTATGTCATGGCTTTAGAAGCTTCTGATAGGCTAATTGACATAATTTGAGTCAATTGAAGGTGTAACTGGATGTATTTCAAGGCCTGCCTTCAAAATCAGTGCCTCTTTGCTTGACATCATGGGAAAATCTAAAGAAAACGCAAGTATAAACACCATGGGACCACGCAGCAGTCATACCTCTCAGGAAGGAGAAGCATTCTGTCTCCTATAGATGAACGTACTTTGGTGCAAAAAGTGAAAATCAATCCCAGAACAGCAAAGGACCATGTGAAGATGCTGGAGGAAACAGGTACAAAAGTATCTCTATCCACAGTAAAATGAATCCTATATCGACATAACCTGAAAGGCTGCTCAGCAAGGAAGAAACCATTACTATAAAACCACCACAAAAATGCCAGACTACGGTTTGCAACTGCACATGGGGACAAAGATCGTACTTTTGAGAAATATCCTCTGGTCTGACAAAACAAAAATAGAACTGTTTGGCCATAATGACCATGTTTGGAGGAAAATGGAGAGGCTTGCAAGCCGATAAACACCATCCCAACCGTGAAGCACAGGGTGGCAGCATCATGTTGTGGAGGTGCTTTGCTGCAGGAGGGACTGGTGCACTTCACAAAAGAGATTGCGTCATGAGGAAGGAAAATTGTGGATATATTGAAGCAACATCAAGACAGTCAGGAAGTTACAGCTTGGTTGCAAATGAGTTTTCCCAAATGGACACTGACCACACAAGCATACTTCCAAAGTCAAGGTATTTGAGTGGCCATCAAAGCCCAGACCTCAATTCTATAGAAAATTTGTGGGCAGAACTGAAAAAGCATGTGAGCAAGGAGGCCTACAAACCTGACTCAGTTACACCAGCTCTGTCAGGAGGAATGGGCCAAAATGCAGAAGCTTGTGGAAGGCTACCCAAAACATTTGACCCAAGTTCAACAATTTAAAAGGCAATGATACCAAATACTAATTGAGTGCATGTAAACTTCTGACCCACTGGGAACGGGATTAAATAAGATACTATTATTCTGACTTTTCAGATTCTTAAAATAAAGTAGTGATCCTAACTGACCTAAAAACAATGGATTTTTTTACTAGGATTGAATGTCAGGAATTGTGAAAAACTGAGTTTAAATGTATTTGGCTAAGGTGCATGTAAACTTCTGATTTCAACTGCAAATTAGATTTTCACTTTGTCATTATGGGGTATTGTGTAGATGGGTGAGGGATTAAAAAAAAATATTTAATCCAGTTTGAATTCAGGCTGTAACAAAATGGTGAATAGGTCAAGGGGTATGAATACCTTCTGAAGGCCCTGTAAGATGACATTAATTTATGAAGAAAGTTAGAGTACCACAGCATGTCATAAATCCCATAAAGCCTAGCGGTCAAACAGTGAAATGTTTCCAAACATTTCCCCACCATTCATGTCCCCCACAGGAGCCTTTAGGCTTACCCTGGCGTGGCATTTTGATAACTGTGCAAATCTCTCTAGGACAAGGTGACTTAGGACAGTGCCTTCAGAAAGTATTCAGAACCCCTTGACATTGACAATACAGCCTTATTTTAAAATATAATAAATAAAAATCCTCAGCAATCTACACACAATAACCCATAATGACAAAGCGAAAACAGATTTATATAAGTCTGCAAATGTATTAAAAATAACAGAAATACCTTATTTACACATGTATTCAGACCCTTTGCTATGAGACTTGAAATTAAGCACAGGTGCATCCCGTTTTACATTGATCATCCTTGAGTTGTTTTTACAACTTAATTGGAGTCCACCTGTGATAAATTCAATTGATTGGAAATGATTTAGAAAGGCACATACCCGACTATATAAGGTCCCACAGTTGACAGTGCATGTCAGCGCAAAAACCAAGACATGAGGGCTAAGGAATTGTCCGTAGAGCTCGGAGACAGGATTATGTCGAGGCATAGATCTGGGGAAGGGTACCAAAACATGTCCGCAGCATTGAAGGTCCCCAAGAACACACTGGACGCCATTCTAAAATGGAATTTCGGAACCACCAAGACACTTCCTAGAGCTAGCTGCCCTGAGCAATCGAGGGGGCCTTGGTCAGGGAGGTGACCAAGAACCTAATGGTCACGCAGAGCTCCTCTGTGACGATGGAAAAACCATCCAGAAGGACCAACCATGATCTGCAGCCCTCCAAGCAAGCTTATGATATAGTGGCCAGACAGAGGCCACTCCTCAGTAAAAGGCACATGACAGCCCGCTTGGAGCTTGCCAAAAGGCACCTAAAGGACTCTCAAACCATGAGAAACAAGATTCTCTGGTCTGATGAAACCAAGATTCAACCTTTTGGCCTGAATGCCAATCATCACGTCTGGAGGAAACCTGGCCCCATTCCTACAGTGAAGCATGGTGGTGGCAGCATCATGCTGTGGGGGTGTTTTTCAGCAGCAGAGACTAGGAGACTAGTCAGGATCGAGGCAAATATGACCAGAGCAAAGTAGAGAGAGATCCTTGATGAAAACCTGCTCCAGAGTGCTCAGGACGTGACTGGGGCGAAGGTTCACCTTCCAACAGGACATCGACCCTAAGCACATAGCCGAGGCAACGCAGGAGTGGCTTTGGGATAGGTCTCAATGTCCTTGAGTGGCCCAGCCAGAGCCCGGACTTGAACCAGATCAAATATCTCTGGAGAGACCTGGAAATAGCTGAGCAGCAACACTCCCCATCCAACCTGACAAAGCTTGAGAGCATGGGAGAAACTCCCCAAATACAGGTGTTCCAAGCTTGTAGCGTCATACCCAAGAAGACTCAAGGCTGTAATTGCTGCCAAAAATGCTTCAACAAAGTACTGAGTAAAGGGTCTCAATACTTATGCAAATGTGATGTTTAACAAACTACAAAATAGTAAACACTTATAAAGACCTGTTTTTGCTTTGTCATTATGGGGTAGTGTGTAGATTGATGAGAATTTTAGAATAAGGCTGTTAACTAACATGTGGATAAAGTCAAGGGGTCTGAACACTTTCCGAAGGTACTGAATTCACCTGTATTTACCCCCCCCAAAAATGAAATCTTAAATAGCTACTAATGTGGCCATCATAAAGAACAAATGCCATGATCTGGATGAGACTGTCGAATCGAGGCAAAGGTAACAATCTCTGGATTACCTCTCATGTTGGCTACATTTCTTAAAAATAGACCGTTTTGGGAACCATCTTGTGCAAGTTTTAAGTTGATAAAATACCTGTTTGCAAAGGTGTCAGCTAGAGATGTGCAGGAGCTTACAGGGATTTGTAGTTTTGCATGTCTACTTTGATGCTTATTAGAATTTTTAATCTGTTTAAATAGAGCTGAATTTATCTAACCCTCTTTCTATATCTCACCTTGTCTGAGAGATTTACATGGATATCAAAACGTCACGCCAGGGTAAGACAAAACACAGCCCTTATTTTAAGTGTTTCTAAAATCTCCTATGGGAAAAATTCATGTTGGAAAAACAATTTGAACCATTTCCTTGTTTGAAAGCTAGGTTTTATGGGTATTATGACACCTCCACTGTGGGGCTCTATTGTACATGAGAACTCACCAGAGTCTTCACTGAGAATAACAGTGATCTCACAAGATGGTCCCAATTCTCCTCTGGCGCCACAAGGAAGTTGACTTCAACAGCCACTTCAAATAGGTAGTCTGAGAAATACAAGTAGGCATCTACTTTAATACTCATACACAACTCTATAACTAATTGTACAAAGGCTAGTGACTTGAAACTTTTGTTATAGCCTTTGAATTATATTAAAAATACCCTTTTCAAAAGAAAAAATAAATCACCTTTTGGTAAGTGTGGTACTTCAGTGTGATTTCTGTCTTTTTCTGCAAAGTAAACATGCAAGACAATTTTCATAAACCAGACAAAGTATGCAAATTAAATTGCTGACTAACTACCATAATGTCTGCTGTCGAAAAACTGTTCAACCATGTTTGGGAGTTGGTTGAAGGGATCCTGGGTATCAGTGGGTGTTTGAGTGTCACTGAATGCTGTAGACTTACCCAGAGTCATTTTCAGCAATTCCTTATTGCCAGACTCCTCACCTTGGTCATCCACCGCTGTTGTGTGTGACACGATGTTAAACTCTATAGGAGGGATGGCATCTGTAGTTTGAGCATCCACGTTCCTTCGCATAGCAGACGGAGTGCGCAATGAGGATTTGGGATTCAAAACAGGGGGCTGGTGTGTGGAGGGGTCACTTCCAAGGTGTGCTGTGTGGGTCTGAGTGGCATCCCTCCCTGACCATGACGTCCCATGACGAGTGACCACCACATCTCCACTCAAGTTACCCACTGTCCAGTCCTTTGTCAAGTGGCTCTCGTCTGCTTCAGTCCCCTCTGAGATTCCTCTGTTCCAATCTTCCTCCTCACTCTGAACAGGAGAAAACTTGAAGAGCCCCTCTCTGACCATTTGCTCCTCTGCTTCCCATGGTGGAAGCCCATTGGACACAGAGGAGGAAGTGAGTTGGTCAAAATAGTCAAACACCACCTCCGGGTAGGTCTGAGCTGACGGGGTGGGGCGCTCCAGTAAAATGGCCTCCATAGGTTCACCCCCCTTCATGGGAAGAAACTTAGTGAAACTTCCCAGAGATGGAAAGGGTTCCAGTTCTATCAGTTTTGGTTCAGTCATCAGCTTCCAGTCTTCTTCAGTGGTATCACCATAAGCATTGTACGTGACTGGCGGTACAAATGCCTCGTATCGCCCATAGAAGCCCCTGTGTGGCGGACTGGGTTTACCTCTGATTAGCTGAACCACGTGTAGGATGTTGGAGAGGGATGTGTACTTGGCCTCATGCCAACACTTCTCCAGGATCCTGTGACCCCCCACGACCCCCAGGGGCTCGTCCAGGTGGATCTGGTCCAGCTTCCCGCTGCATGCATCTGACTGAGTGAAGTCCTCTAGGTGGAGGAGCACACGTTTACCAGGGTCTACCTGGATGGTCCAGTTGCACCAGAGAGGTGGGTTGGAGCACAGGTAATCTGGGGAGAAGAACTCGCCGCTCTTGCCACGCATCACCTGGTGGCAGCTTCGCAGCGCGAAGAAGGCGTTGCCCTCATTACCATGACGGTCATCTGAGAAGTTGTGGACAGAGTGTGTAGAGGACAATCCAAAAATGTCAGTCATAGGCCTAACCCCCCAACACACACACACACACACACTTACTTGAAATAATTAAAACAAATACCATAGAACAGGGCCCAAAGGCTACATAAATATTTGTCTTACCGGGAGGGTTGTAAGCGTCATTCCTAAAGTTATTTATCTAAGGACGTAATCCAAACGTTGAGGTAGCATTAAAACAAGAATGTCAACCACTTGAAATCTACCTACAATCTCCAGCGAAATATAGGGGAAATGCTTATAGAAGGAAGTCAGTCATCAACTTACCCAGGACAGGTCGCAGTTTGCGGTAAATAAACCATTGGCAAGTAGTAGTGAACGTACAAATATTAACTTTGAATGATTTCGTGACATTTTAGTGTCACGTTGTGTTGACTTTCTCCACTATCTAGCAAGCAGGTCGGCTTCCTACACTGTCCCAGCTATTGTCAATTCTTTCCTGCGATGTTTCTTTTCGTTTCCGCTAAAAGTGGACGTAAACAGGTGAAATATATTGCCAATTAGCTAATTAGCGCGCCTTGATATTCGGATGCTTCTGGTCTATATGGGTTAATATCCACTAGGTGTCAATGTAACACTGTTGTAGGTAAGATAACTTGACTTCTGCAGCTGTACATCTCAGAAGCAACAAGTATTATGTTGAACGTTTATCTTACCAGGTACTTTATAAATACAAATATATTTGACAAGAACGACAATTCCATCAGTTATGAATGATCCAATGGTAAAGATGTTTATTCTAAACGTTGGATGTTTTGTATACAGTAGTGAACAGTTACTTATTTTGGGGCACTTTAAGTAGCCAAATGCTGCTGATGATAAAAGTAGAGCAATAGTTTAGCAAAGCTTATCAAGGTATGGCATCTTTAGTGAGTGCTTTATGATTCAGATCAACTTTGAAGCACGAGAGTGATTCCAAGGTTTGATGTTTGAATTGTTTTTTTATTCACTGTCATAAAAAATGAAAATACTCCAGGTATCCATCACATAAGACACTTTCTTAAAACATAAAAACAAAACAAACATAGGGCAGAAAATGAGTTGGAAGTACAGACTCAGTTAATTCCATTATAGGCGTGTGGGTCACAGGAGGTTGGTGGCACCTTAATTGGGGAGGACGGGCTCCTGGTAATGGCTGGAGCGGAATCAGTGGAATGGTATCAAACACATGGTTTGATGCCACCCCATCTGCTCCATTCCAGCCATTATTATTGAGCAGTCCTCCCCTCAGCAGCCTCCTCTGTTGTGAGTATACAGAAAGAGCACAAATTTAAAGCTGAGATCTACATAAAGGTGCCACTGGTCGCCCCAGGCACATTTGTTATTGTTTTTGTTCTGTTTATGAAATGGAGAAGAGGAGCTCAATAAGTGTGGTAAAACATTTTTACATACGCTGAGTGTACAGAACATGAAGGACGCCTACTCTTTCCATGACACAGACTGACCAGGAGAAAGCTATGATCCCTTATTGATGTCACTTGTTAAATCCACTTCAATCAGTATAGATGGGGAGGAGGGGAGGAGACAGGTTAATGAAGGATTTTTAAGCCTTTTGACAATTGAGACATGGATTGTTTGTGTGCCATTCAGAGGGCGAATGGGCAAAACAAAAGATTGAAGTACCTTTGAACTGGTTATGGTAGTAAGTGCCAGGCACACCCATTTGTGTCTAGAACTGCAACGCTGCTGGGCTTTTCACGCTCAACAGTTTCCTATGTGTATCAAGAATGTTCCACCACCCAAAGGACATTCAGCCAACTCAACACAACTGTGGGAAGCATTGCAGTCAACATGGGCCAGCATCCCTGTGGAACGCTTACGACACCTTGTAGAGTCCACGCCCTGACAAATTGAGGCTGTTCTGAGGGCAAAAGGTGGTCCAACTCGATATTAGGAAGGTGTCCTTAATGTTTTGTACACTCAGTGTACTCTGCTGTCCTATCGCGTGTGTAATGACGTTCAATATGAAGGGAAAAAAACAGCGTTTCTTGTTTTAAGTAACTTCTTTGTTGTTGTAATATCGCACAAACGGACGTGGTAGATTCACCGCTACGGATTCCAGCTTTAAGGGTTATAATAAACCAGCGATCTTTCAAATAACATAAATAGTTTGTTTCTAGAATCAAGTGCAAAGGAATGTCAGATCCATTGAGAGAACTTACAGCAATACACCACCCTGTGGTTTGGCGTAACAGTCTGGAAAAACAGGTTAAGCATGACATTCACACACCACTTGCCATTTTCCACAAGTAGAGAACTGTCTTGTCACTATTAAAAGTAATATGGATCCCCCCCCCCCCAAATCATAGGTGATTTTCACAACTGTTATTGTGACAAATTACATTTCTTGCAAATGAAGGACCTCGCATGCAGTAGTGCCTGTATAGTACATACAGTAGTAGTACATTTATGTTAATGATACTACATTTGCCGAACACTGTCTTGGAAAGTGCATGTAAAAAATACTTTGGAATGCTTGGGATATATCAGCTGATTCTATTGAAGCTGGAACACACTGACTTGTGACGTGCTTGTCGGAACTAGGAAATTCAAAAATGCTCGACTTGTTAACTGGTTGAACGCGGCACGTGATAACTACAACTAGTTAGCAAGTCAGACTAGCACGTGAATGCAACATTCCTACCGAACCTCGAGGATTTGGCTGAGAACACATCAAACAAATTTCTCAAAGACCCATTGGATGCATGCCAAATGGCACCCCTAATTCCCTATATAGTACACTACTTTTGACCAGGGTGCATAGGTCTCTGGTCAAAAATAGTGCCCTGTGTAGGGAATAGAGTGTAATATGGGATGATGTAGATGTCTCACTGACAGTCCAATTCCGGATCGCTGAGCCAGGCCCAGATTTTGATCATCTCCTGCGGCGTCCTGCTGTGCACGAGCATTAAGCTCTTATACGCGCACGGGTTGCCCCTGTATTTCTCGTCAATGTCAAACGTCCTGAAGCCCTTGTGCTTCTCTGGGACCAAGCCCAGCTTCTGGAGACACATCCCTGTGTAGACATCATCAATAGGATACAGCGCCACCTGCTGGGAGATGTTGTGCAACTGCAGTGCCAGTTCCCCAGAGTACAGGAACCCTCCTCCCCCGGCGTAAGGCGGGTATGGCCCCATAAATACACTCTCTGGGATGAAGTACTTGAGCTTCTTGTCCCGGTGTGGGCCGGCGTTGGTGATTACGTCCCCTATGAACAGATCCCTGGCCCTGATCTCTGGAAGATTGTGGAGGAAGTCTAAGATCCTCCAGGTGTTGACGAAGACGTCATCATCCCCTTTGAAGACAAAGCGGGCGTCGGGGCAACGCTGGCTGAACCAGTCCAGGAATAGCACCTCTTTGAGGGTGAGGTTGAAGAAGGAGTCTCGGTAGTCCCACTGGAGGAGGTCCCCATAAAGTCTGGCCTCGTGACTGAGCATCCCAAACAGGTTGGGGAAGTGGTCGACTGCCGAGGCATTGCCAAGGAGGAAGACCGTGGCTACAGTCCGATTGGCCAGAACGCCCACCCGCCCCCACGACTCCCGGATGGCCTGCCGCCGGTCGAAGTGAGGCGCCAGGGACTTGACAGCCAACAGTAGGTAGGGTTTGCTCTCGCACACACGTGGCTGGTCCATGATCATCGGATACGAGCGGCAGCGCATGTGCAGCAGGAAGTCCTGGAAGCGGGGTGGCAGGGAGTTGTAGTCCTTCACCTGCGTGGTGACGCTGTAGTCCGGTTGGCAGGGGTCCGGGGACCTGGTGTCGTTGAGCCAATCAGGTAGCTCCAGGAGGGTGTCATTGGTCAAACCCGACATGAGGATGGGGTTGTAGATGTAGTCCAGCCTCTGCTGCTCCTTATTCCAAAAGATCTCGCTGGTCATCTGCTTCCTCCAGAACGTCTTGGAGGGAATGCGCAGCTTCCGCTGGTCCCCCTTGTCCTGGCCCAGGTTCCGAGACACGCCCACGAGGATGAAGACAAAGACGTTGAGCATCATCATCACACACAGCACCCTGGTTTTCTTCCGGCAGCCGTGCATCTTGGCTCTCTGCAGTCTCCGGACCTGAACAGGAAGTGATAGAGACAAACAGGAAGTAAGAGACCAAACCCAGAAGTTACAGACTTACAACGTACAGAGTATGAAGCGACCATAACGACATCGGCAGACTTACGACAAACCTAGAAGGTATGGGCCCATTCAGAAACATAGTGAAAGGTAGTTGTGGGCCACAGCTGGTGGCCTACGGTTTTGAGGCAGTAGACTTAAGGAGAAATGTTTGAAGGTAAAGCAGGTTAGCGGGCCTTCTTGTTCCGTGTGTTGTTTGTGTCCGAGCCGGACCCAGCAGCAGCCGCATACCAGCCTGCTTTTCATCCCCTAATCCTCGAGGAATGAGTTGTGCCCACTTTTCTTCATCCCTTCTTTATTTCCTTCTCTTCCTCCCTCTCTTTCTACAATGCCCAGACTAGCATCATCATGCGGTCCCAATTTGAGGAACTCTCCTCGTGACACCAATTACAGGTGGCAGTGTGTCAGTGTAATCTCAGGCTAAACTGGCCTCCCCACACAAAAGAGCCACACATTTCCATGTGCATTATTCATTTCACCGAGAGCTTTCTTGAGCCTCGGTGCGCTGGCATGTAAGGAATCTCTATGGTTGTGCAATGTTAACCGAGTGTAAAATTAGCTACACGGGTCAAACTGTTGTAAGAAAACAAACAGAGCCTCGGATAGAAGCAGCAAATGCTGTGATTAATCATAAAAAGTACAACAACGGTAATTATTTAACACGTATCCTTATATATTTCCAATTTGGAAGTGAGGGTGAACATACAGCTTTGTGTTTCAAGCACCGCGATCCAACCCACTGAGCCATTGTAACCACGGTTAATTTCTCCCGCTGTATCAAGTGATATCTAGCATATTACCTGTGAGTAGCAGGTAATGACTGGTCAGGCTGTTGCTGTGGTCCCGACCCAGACCTTCTTAGCCCATGTGGGTCTCCTGCATGGGAGAAGGGCCCAGAAAGGGGAACTGGAACAGGACTGGTGTTCCTGCAGCAGCCACCTGGAAACAAACAACAAAAAAACACACACAAGCCCACAACATGTCAACAACACGGCTGTTTTTCTTCAGGAAAGGCAAGCTTTTTCTCAAGGGGTTATTATAGGGTATACGCAAACCAAAGTGCAATTAGACATGCTTATATACTCCCTACTTTAGCTAAGCCCTACACACAAATAACTACAAATCCCAACAAAGAACCTGGTTACAACCAAAGTGGTGTTGTAGTTCCTAGAGGTGTTGTTGTAGTCAACAACTATCTGGGTGTCACTATTTCTGTTTGCTGTAGATTGTCTACTCGAAACCATCACTGTAGATCATCTACTGAAAGCAATGGAATCCTGTACTTTTGACCTCAGAGTTTCTTACTCGTGAAAGTAGACGGAAGAATCTTAGCCTTTTAGGACATGACGGTTCTGATTGGCATTGCACCTCTTTAACAAAACTAGACAGAGAGCTAGGCTACAGTAATTCAAAATATTGCTCTGCTGTGTGAGTGTGTGTGTCTGTGTGTGTGTTCAGCAGCAGCATGGTACTCACAAGCTGTCAAATCTAACCAGACAAGTGGAGCCTTGAATGCCGAGCCACGAACATGACTCCCCCACTCACTTGCAGTAGCAGACTAGTGTGCGCCACAAATGGCGGCCTATTCCATATATAATGTACTACTTTGACCAGAGCTCTATGGGGCCTGGTCAAAAGTTGTGGACCATATAGGGAACAGGGTGCCATTAGGAACGCAGCTTAGCAGTACAGAGTGCAGCGAGTTACACTTTTCCTCTGCGCAATCTAACTACGCAAACATTCACATCGGTAGTATATGCAAGCCGTGGATAGAGTTTGTCACTGTTGAACACTGTTGGTGAGAGTAGTAGACCTATACTGTAGATGTGGGAACACTGACATTTCATTCACTGACTGACTGCAGCCATTTTATATGTTATATATATATATTATATATGTAACTGTCATTAAGTAGTGATATTGGACTCAATGATGTAAACTGATGAAGTAAATCCTATTTAGCATAAAATAATAAACGATCCCATCATAGTCTACTAAATAGTTACATAGTCTATCATGAGTTTACTACATATGGTCAGTCATGAAGTAATTTAAGTAATATTTGAGGGAGACACGTGGGCACATGCCGGAGAGGCCACACAGACAGACACATAAAGTGCTGTATTTGAGTGGGGGCCCATAATTAAACATCAGACAAACGTGTTCACTGAAGCACAGGTGACTCAACAGTGTGGTATGAATAGGACTTAAGAGGCCAGCCACTGGTAAGAAAGTGAGAAGTGCTAACTTGAAGGACATTAGGGTAGAAATACATACACTCCCCTAAGTATTTATTTGGACAGTGAAGTAAAACATTTTCTTTGGATCTATACTGTAGCATTTTGGAATTAAGATCAAATATTTTAAATGAGGCAACATTACAGGATGTCACCTTTTGTTTGAGGATATATTTTATACATATCTGTTAAACCATTTAGAAATTAATGCACTTTATGTATCTAGTCCGCACATTTTAAGGTGTCAAGTATTTGGACAAATTCACTTATAGTGTATAACATTTAGTCAAAAGGTTAGTATCTTGGACCAATATTCCTAAGAGTTAAGGAAAGACTGACTACGTCACTTCTTGTTTTTTATAAGAAACATGAATATGTTGGTAATTCCAAATTCCAAATAGTTTGCACAGTCAACTTACACACCCCACCACACATGCCACCAGGGGTCTATTCACAGTCCCCAGGTCCAGAACAAATTCAAGGAAACGTACAGTATTTTACAGAGCCATGTGTGCAAGGAACTCCCTTCCATCTCATATAGCGCAAGTGAACAGCCAACCTGGTTTCAAAAAACAAATAAAGCAACACCTCACGGCACAACGCCTCTCCCCCATGTGACCTACTTGTTGTGTGTATGTACTGACATGTCTGTGTAACTGATAGATGCACACACACACTACATGTTAATGCTTTTAAATGTATGTCAATTGTAAAGTCTTTTGTCTGTAATGTCTTTTGTGTTGTATGTTGGACCCCACTAAGACTAGCTGGCGCCATTGGCGTCGGCTAGTGGGAATCCTAATAAATCAAATCAAAATCCTATCACACTACATCAAGCCTGTGACTCTACAAACTTGTTGGATGTATTTTCCAGTTTCTTTTTGTGTGTTTCAGATGATGTTGTGACCAATAGAAATAAATGGTAATGTATTGTGTCATTTTGGAGTCACTTTTATTGTAAATAAGAATAGAATTAGTTTCTGAATACTTCTACATTAATGTAGATGCTACCATGACTACGGATTATCGTGAATCGTGAATAATGATGAGAGAGAAAGTTACAGATGCACAAAAGGTCATGCCCCCAAAACATGCTAACCTCTTACCATCAACAGGTTTGTAGAGTCACATGCTTCATGTAGTTATGTCCTGCTATGAATAGGGGAATCAAATACTAAACTTATGATCCAATACACTATAAGTGAATTTGTCCAAATACTTCTGATACATTCAAATGGGGGGGACTAGATACATAAAGTGCTTTAATTTCTAAACGATAAAACAGATATGAAAATAACCTCAAATTAAAAGGTGACGTTCTATACGGTCGCCTCATTTAGAACATTTGATTTCAAATCCAAAATGCTGGAGTGTAGAGCCACATTTTAAGTTTAGCTTCACTGTCCAAATAAATACGTTGGGGAGTTTACATGTGAATTATATACATTTCAAAGGTTCCTATGGACCTCTAGTGATGTAAGCCAACGATGTAAAAGTGACAACAAGTGAATGAGGAAAGGAAAGGGGCATGCTAACTGTTAACTCGAAGGACATTAGGCATGACAGGGGGAGGAATATACATACATTTTCATGGTTATTATGGAGCGCTAGTCTGGTTGTGCCCACTTTTGTGGGCTCTGGGGTGTTATAATGGAGAATAGAGTGCCTCTCAATATTCCCTCAGTGAATACAAAGGGAAACATTGATTTACTAATAGGCTAGTCTATTTTCACAGCATCTGTGAAAAGAGACTAGTCATAGGCCTACATATGGAGCAACAAAGCAACGGGTTTGAGATGGATGGAGTGTACAGTGTGTGTGTGTCCACGCGTCTCCCTCTGAACCATTACTTACCCTGTCAGTGAAGAATACGCAACAGACAAAGGATTTTGACAGTATCCCTTCATAACCATTTGGTTGCTATGGTGAATTTCCCCTTGGGATCCATTAGGTCCCCAAAACCTGTTTCAGTCAATGGTTCTGCTAGTGTTCCATATCTCCAGAAATGACTAACTCTCTCTCCCCCTCCTCCTAATGCTATTAGATGAGCAACTGCTAGGAATCAGGTACTCAATGAAAACACAGACTGAGCCCCTATTATGCAGACTATACAGGTCACACACAGAGTGTACAAAACATTAGGAACACCTTCCTAATATTGAGTTGCACCCCCTTTGCCCTCAGAACAGCTCTACAAGGTGTCGAAAGCATTCCACAGGGACGCTGGCCCATGTTGACTCCAATGCTTCCCACAGTTGTGTCAAGTTGGCTAGATGTCCTTAGGTGGTGGACCATTCTTGATACACACAGGAAACTGTTGAGTATGAAAACCCCAGGAGTGTTGCAGTTCTTGACACAAACGGGTGCGCCTGACACCCACTACCATACCCTCTTCAAAGGCACTTAAATCATTTGCCTTGCCCATTCACCCTCTGAATGGTACACATACACAATCCATGTTTCAATTGTCTCAAGGCTTAAAAATCCTTCTTTAACCTGTTTTTTCCCCTTTACCTACAGTGCATTCGGATAGTATTCAGACCCCTTGACCTTTTCCACATTTGATACGTTACAGCCTTATTCTAAAATTGATTACATTTAAAAACAAATCTACACACAATACCCCATAATGACAAAGCAAAAACAGGTTTTTATACGTTTTTGCAAATTCATTCAAAATAAAAAAACAGAAATAACACATTTACATAAGTATTCAGACCATTTACTCAGTACTTTGTTGAAGCACCTTTGGCAGCGATTACAGCCTTGAAGCACCTTTGGCAGCGATTACAGTCTTCTTGGGTATGACACTACAAGCTGGGCACACCTGTATTTGGGGAGTTTCTACCATTCTTCACTGCAGATCCTCTTAATCTCTGTCAGGTTGAATGGGGAGTGTCGCTGCACAGCTATTTTCAGGTCTCTCCAGCTCTCTCCAGCTCTCAGCTCTTCCAGGGCTCTAACCTGGAAGCTTATAAGAAATCCCGCTATGCCCTCCGACAAACCATCAAACAGGCTAAGCGTCGATTCAGGACTAAGATCGAATCGTACTACACCAGCTCTGATGCTCGTCGGATGTGGCAGCACTTGCAAACCATTACAGACTACAAAGGGAAGCACAGCCGAGAGCTTCCCAGTGACACGAGCCTACCAGACGAGCTAAACTACTTCTATGCTTGCTTCGAGGAAAATAACACAAACATGCATGAGAGCACCAGCTGTTCCAGAAGACTGTGTGATCACCCTCTCCGTAGCCGATGTAAGTAAGACCTTTAAACAGGTCAACATTCACAAGGCCGCAGGGCCAGACGGATTACCAGGACGTGTAGTGCGAGCATGCGCTGACCACTGATATTTTCAACCTCTCCCTGTCCGAGTCTGTAATACCAACATGTTTCAAGCAGACCACCATAGTGCCTGTGCACAAGAACACTAAGGTAAGCTGCCTAAATGACTACCGACCCGTAGCACTCACGTCTATCGCCATGAAGTGCTTTGAAAGGCTGGTCATGGCCCACATCAACACCATTATTCCAGAAACCCTAGATCCACTCCAATTTGCATACCGCCCCAACAGATCCACAGATGATGCAATCTCTATTGCACTCCACACTGCCCTTTCCCACCTGGACAAAATGTGAGAATGCTATTCATTGACTACAGCTCAGCGTTCAACACCATAATCTAAGGAACGTGGGACTAAACACCTCCCACTGGATCCTGGACTTCCTGACGGGCCGCCCCCAGGTGGTAAGGGTAGGTAACAACACATCCGCCACACTGATCCTCAACACAGGGGCCCCTCAGGGGTGCGTGATCAGTCCTCTCCTGTACTCCCTGTTCACTCATGACTGCATGGCCATGCACGACTCCAACACCATCATTAAGTTTGCCAATGACACAACAGTGGTAGGCCTGATCACCGACAACAACGAGACAGCCTATAGGGGCGGCTGTCAAAATCTGTCATTCTGCCCCTGAACAAGGCTGTTCCTAGGCCGTCATTGTAAATAAGAATTAGTTCTTAACTGACTTGCCTAATTAAATAAAGGTTAAATAAAATAAAAAATAGGGAGGCTGTGTGGTGCCAGGACAACAACCTCTCCCTCAATGTGATCAAGACAATGGAGATGATTGTGGACTACAGGAAAAAGAGGACTGAGCATGCTCCCATTCTCAACGACAGGGCTGCAGGTTGAGAGCTTCAAGTTCCTTGGTGTCCACATCACCAACAAACTAACATGGTCCAAGCACACCGAAACAGTTGTGAAGGGGGCATGACAAAACCTATTCCCCCTCAGGAGACTGAAAAGATTTGGCATGGGTCCTCAGATCCTCAAAATGTTCTACAGCTGCACCATCGAGAGCATCCTGACTGGTTGCATCACTGCCTGGTATGGCAACTGCTCAGCCTCCGACCGCAAGGCACTAGTAGTGCAAATGGTGTGTAGTGCAAATGACCCAGTACATCACTGGGGCCAAGCTTCCTGCCATCCAGGACCTATATGCCAGGCAGTGTCAGAGGAAGGCCCTAAAAATTGTCAAAGACTCCAGCCACCCTAGTACGCAGTACACACATCCTGTTCTCTCTGCTACCGCACGGCAAGTGGTACCGGAGGGCCAAGTCTAGGTCCAAGAGGCTTCTAAACAGCTTCTACCCCCAAGCCATAAGACTCCTGAATACCTAAAAAAAAAAATGGCTACCCAGACTATTTGCATAGCCCCCCCTCTTTTACACCACTGCTACTCTCTGTTGTTATCATCTATGCATAGTCACTTTAATAACTCTACCTACATGTACATATTACCTCAACTAACCGGAGCCCCCCGCACATTGACTCTGTACCGGTACTCCCCTGTATATAGTCTCGCTATTGTTATTTCACAGCTGCTCTTTAATTACTTGTTACTTTTATTTCTTATTCTTATCCATATTTTTTAAAACTGCATTGTTGGTTAGGGGCTAGTAAGTAAGCATTTCACTGTACGGTACCTGTTGTATTCGGTGCATGTGACTAATAAAACTGGGTTTGGAATTCACTCAATTTACAAAAGGACATTGAATTCCTTACCCAGTAAACAGTCTGTTGACAATGTATGACAGCAACCAATGCTTTGTTTTTGTTGACCACTGTTTCAAATACTAACTGTTTTCAAATGTAAGCTACTATCATTTCGAATATTATATGAACCCTATGAATTAAAAAGGCCCATTTGGGTTCAATTAATTAGCTTAATTTCTCAGAGATCAAACTGTATTTCAAGAAAAATAATATTGCAGGAATGTTATCTGTTTCTAACTACAGAAACAATTTGAGATAGTGGATGTCGTGGCTTGATGAAATGACATGGAACGACCCTTTTTGAAGTTATTGTCAACAGTTAATATGTTCATTGCAGGTGATTAACTAAGTCACTGTCATATTTTCCTCTAGAAACAGTGTTTGATTCATGGTTAAAGTAATGATTATTCATTACTATATAATCTAACATTGATCAAATACTAGTATTTATAGGAACAAAAGTGATAGAAGCAAAATTAATAACATTCATATGTTTTTTCTATCTGGCATACGTAGCTATGGTGGCGTTGCAATGTTAGAATATAATATAATTTCTGCTATAGCCGCAGGACTCAAACGCAATGAATGGTCTTCTAAGTTATAATGTGCTAACCAAAATGGTTAAACAGCATGTATTCTCAAAAACCTGGTTGCTATACTTTACCTGAATAGCAAAGTTTCCAATCAAAGGAGTCCACCACATCTTGGCGCAAAGCCTATACTGTAGCCTACAAAACGAGTCTATATGAATATGATCCTCTTCCCGCAAATAGTTCACAAGCAGCGTAACTTTAGAGTGAGGCGCCTATGCTCACTATAAGCAAATGTTAGTTTAATAATATTTCACAGATCATAGTAGAAGTCCTGTGTAAAGTGAAAGTCCATGCCTTGCCAAAAAGAGAGAGAAATAATACGCCTTAGTAACGCTCTGTGTCTGTGTTCCTCTCTGATCTTGACTTCTACTCACACTTTCCGCATTTTCAGGAAGAGGAAAATTCCAGCCTGCGTTCAGATCATTGGGAGAAAAAATAATATTCTTATTTTTTTCTGGATAATGTTTGAGGGGCACGACTCCTCCTTGAATTAGGTGATGTAGGCCTTTGATATTAACAAGGGGATACGGGTCTCCTTTATTTGTATACTTTACTGAATATTTTGGGAGACCGTGTGATTAGACACATATTATACAACCAAGGTAGAGAACTTTCATTTTCCTCCCTATTTTCCTCCCAAGTGTACAGAGACAGAATTAAATGAGCGAATTCAGCTGAATGCATAGGATACCTGGCTTCAAATATGTTTTCAGTTTATGTTGTAACCCACATCTTCATATCACCCTCCCCCAGTCAACTCAGTTATTACAGTGTTTCTGTCGAAGGTTGGCATTTATTGTCACGAATCTTGCCCTGGAGGCAGCTCTGCAGTGGTCACTATAGCTGTCACAGCCACAAAATCATACATTTGGATTTTTAACCTAACCGATAACCCTAATGCAGTCTTATTCAAACTATTTCAGCGAGGACACCATTTTTTTCCACCAGAATTTCTGGGGATGACATTTTTTACAATAATTTGTGACCACACCCCAATTTTCACAACAAATAACCTTCAATTCATTACATTTTCAACACTTATCAAAATGAAAGAAACCAATAAATACATTTCCTCAATAATATTTTATTTTTCTAATGATCTTTCTCAAAAACATGTGTATATTGTGCCATACAATAATCTGTACTCTGAATATTTTTCTCCATTTAAAAAAAAGATATTGCAAAAAATAATAATTGGCGAACCCACTTATCCAATTTGTACTTTGCAGCTGTCAGAATTCGTTCAGTTCTGCCCCCAGGGCAAGATTCATGACAATAAACGTCAACCTTCGTTTCTGTCTTGCCTTTACAGAACCAAAAGCTCCACTGTGATTACCATCTATTTTATGAGCTTGCGGTCCCAAGTTCATATGTGGACTCCATAATTATGTGTGTTGTTTATATCTTGATATGGGTAGATAGAACATATATACACTGTGTACAAAACATTAAGAACACATTAAGAAGGTATCCACAGGGTGTTCCACAGGGATGCTGGCCGATGTTGACTCCAATGCTTCCCACAGTTGTGTCAAGCTGGCTGGATGTCCTCTGGGTGTTGGATTATTCTTGATACACATATGAAACTGTTGAGCATGAAAAACCCAGCAGCATTGCAGTTCTTGACACACTCAAACCAGTGTGCCTGGTACCTACTGCCATAACCTGTTCAAAGGCACATAAATGTTTTGTTTTGCCCAGTCACCCTCTGAGTGGCACACATACACAATCCATGTCTCAAGGCTTAACCATCCTTTAAATCGGTCTCCTCCCCTTCATCTTCACCGATTGAAGTGACATCAATAAAGGATCATAGCTTTAACCTGGATTTACCTGGTCAGTCGGTCATGGAAAGAGCAGGTGTTCCTAATGTTTTGTATACAGTAAAGCGATAGGCTTTCATATACACAATTCAATGCTCTATACAGAAAGACGGTTTTCAAATGAATTACTAAACTAAAGTGGCTGCAGATGTCAATGAAGTGTAGTAGGATGTAATGTTGGATGAAATGTTTTAGAAAGTAAATCCTCTTATGTATAGGTTTTGGCCAGTGATTCAGGACTACAGGTGTTTCAGGTGCCTCACACACAACCTGAACTTTGTCTTTACAGTAATCTTATAGTAAGTCCTCTTAACATAACTTTTACAGCAGTGTCCCTCTGCCAGTTTCATCCTTCAGGGAAGAGAGAAGTTGAGGTGGTGTGAGCTTTTTCTTTACTTGAGAATGATAAAAGCCCTGTGTTCTCCAATGAACCTAACACCATTTAGACTCTCTAAAAGGAAGTGACACCACAATTAAATTCATTTCAAGCCTCTCACAGTTCCTAATTCCCCAGTTCAATAGTCAACTCCGATTTCTGTACACACACACACAGTCTTGCTCATTTACATATTAACTAGATTAAACTGTGTGTCACCGCCCCACCTGTATTTGGCAGGACTGTAGTACAGTTGTCATGCTCGTTCATAACTGGTATTGTGTAGTATTAAGCACTCAAATGAAGAGTGACAACCGTATTTAGCAATAGTACAGGGTCTTGTGTATTCGTGCAAAATCTCTATCAGGAGATCATGTCAAATTGAAAAAGCATCATCACCATCTTGTCCGCTCCTGGGACTGACCAAGGAAATCATTAGTGCTTAGGTGCCAGCTGCATCGAGATGTTTGTGTTATCCATGTTGTTCAGGTGCCAAAAAGATGCATAAGATTTGAACGCTGTCACATTTGACATACTAATCGGAGTTGGACAGATTGAAAGCCATATGAGATTGGTGAGCTCTGAGTAACCACAACAATCACCGTTAGCAGATAAAGTGGAGGACACCATGGTAATGCAGTGGACCCCATCTAACATACACTAACACAGTGAAAGATGAGGAACATGCATGGGAGGCATTACCCTTGCTGCTTGCCTCTAAATATAAGGCAGACTCAAAACACAAAAGAATGACTACAGGCTGGTATAATTGGGTTAGCTGGAAAGTCCATTTCTTTATTGCCTGTCGTAAACATGGACCGATACCATAATTACTAGAACTCAGTCTGACTTATTTATAACTGCTAATTGAATGTCTTTAAGTCCCAAATGGCACCCTATTCCCTACACAGTGCACTACTTTTGACCAGAGCCCCATGGGCCTAGTCAAATGTAGTGCACTATATAGGAAATAGGATGTCATTTGGTAGGCAACCAGGGATTTAAGCGGGGAGTCTGCAGTCATGCTTTCATCAGCGAGCACTTTCAAGCCTAAACCATCGCACGCCCCTGCCCTAGTCCTTAATCAAAGCCCACTCCTTATTAAAGTGTTACAAAACAAATCCATCTTTAACTCTGGTGAACTTCCAAATAAAACCAACGTTGAGTTCTAGATGTGTGACCTGTAGCTGTCTGTTGTCTAATCCACATCCAGTTTAATGCAATTGTCAAATGGGACCTCCAGGTCACATGTAAGGCTGCCATCTCCAGACTGAGGCGTTTGGCTAGGGTGCTGGGTTTCTCTTCGGGTTACGGAGTTGACGAAGACTGGATTTCAAATCCGACTTTGGTTACTTAGTTGACGGCGAGAGGGTGTGAATGTACACCAGAAGACTAGTAGGGTAGAGGGACTACAGGTCAGCTCAGCTCACAGCAGATTAGTAAACCACAAAATCTTCCCGACCAGTTGGTCTCGTCACCGCCCCTTGTGACCACAATCATCATGCCAACACAACCGCATTAAAGTTGCCCCAAGATAAGGTGTGAAATCATCCTCCTATCACTTTACAAGGAGGGTGTGTCCTTATGTACATGGGTGTATCTGTCCTCTCAGACCCAGTCAGCTCCCTGTCAAAATGGTGGTGTCACACAAAGGGTGTGTATGAATCAACTTCCCCCACTTCATCAAAGCCTTGAGTGTCATTCTCTCCCCTGTCAGGAAGCCAGCCACCCCTCCTTACTTCAGAGGCAACAGTGCCAGTCCGTGCAAGTCGGCTTGGTTGTCAAACAGTAATGCTATAGCTACCGTCCAGACTTTGAACAGGGAGAATCGTAGAGGAAAAGATACTGAGGAGACTTCTGGTTCTTGGAATGCAGACGACACAAAAAGAAGTGTGGGAGTCCTTTAACTTTGGTTTATTCATTACAAAGACAACATGAAAAGCAGGCTTTGATACATTTTTGTTACGGTTTAATATTT
The DNA here is from genome assembly GCF_018296145.1 of Oncorhynchus tshawytscha. Taxonomy (NCBI): domain Eukaryota; kingdom Metazoa; phylum Chordata; class Actinopteri; order Salmoniformes; family Salmonidae; genus Oncorhynchus; species Oncorhynchus tshawytscha. Next base: position 62,081,408 of record NC_056430.1, read on the forward strand.
TTTTTTAACACCTGATCCAAAGTGTGGGTTGATATCCCATTCTGCAAATGGGGGTAACAAGATGACATGGACCTTTCATTAGAGATGGGCGATATGGACAAATCACGATAAATTGACTGAATTATCACGATAACGACAAACTGAATACTGTGCACCAGTTACTTCTTTTGTATTACCCTTAAAACTACTACTTTGAATGTTGTAGCTATCGATTATCTAGTTAGAAATAGCGTATATTAGCAGACTTACTGATTTTCTTTAAACTACGCATTCCTCTAGTAAAGGCTACTTATCGTTAATATCAATATCAGTAAAATGTTAGAGAATCATTTTTGGTTTATCGTCCCAGCTCTAACCTTTATTGTACAAATTCATCTTTATGACATCACTATGGATGAATAAATGTTCATTTTTTTCTCTTCTATGATCACTGACAGTTCAAAGGACCAGATTACTTTCCATCATTTTGCTTTTCAACAATCAAAAGTCTTTCCAATCAATACAAAATAAGTGAGACAAGAAAATATGGATATTTAAGACATTGGGCCAATTGGGACAGCATGTGGGTCTGTCCAGGAGGGTGCAACCATACAACATATTCAGATCATTATTTTGCATGTACAACAGATAGGCTTGTCTGTCATGTAGAATAGCAAATCTTGTCAGTTCTATTTCTACTTGCAATGTTGTGAATGTCTCACCTCACTGAACAGCCTACACCCCTGGCCTGTGCCCAGTACGGAAAGTTCAGACCAGGTCAGGCAGCCGGAATGTTGAGGGGCTAGAAATAGTGTGGGAAGAAGCAGTTCCTTTGGGAACAACGATATCGTACAAGTTGTCTGCCCAACATTAAGCAAGGGGATGTTAGGTTTACTAGGCTTAAACTGAAATATCAATGTATCACTGTCTGGAATGGCAACGGGTATGTACAAAATGGACATTGCACTAATTGTAAATCAAGCATAACAGTACTGTATGTTCTGTACGTGAAAAGAAGTCTTCCATCCCGGCCACAAAACAAAACAGCAGGTTCTCTCTAGCATTGATAGAACAATATCCCATTTGTTAGACTCAACAGATAGGACTTACTGTAAGAAATGAACTAGCCAGTGTGTCCAGTAAATAAGGTATAAAGATACATCTATAATGCATAGTTTTCCTGTCTGCTACCTGGCAGGCTAATGTTTTCTGTCCAAGTCATAGAATGAAAAGAAATGACAGGAAAAGACTGGAAACCACTTATTGTTTTTATAGAACGGGGACGTTTCTTTCCTATTTCACACAGAAATGTAGACCCTAGCTGCGGTGTACGATGGCGTCGATGCCCTCCTGGATCTCTGCCATCTTCTTCAACACCTGGTTCACCTTCGCCTCGTCAAACTCCAGACACACAAAGTCTGAATCCTGGAAGGAAAACGAGAACGGAGAAGAGGGAAAGGAGTGGGGGAAGGAAGGCAAAGGGAAAATAGGGACAGTATATTAAGACCAAGACAGCAGGCAGAGCCTACTTCATGGATGATGGGTTGAGGGATGTAGCTCAACTGACGAGACATCAGAAACATTGTGATAACAGGAACCTTTACTCACATCAAGTCCTATTTTAAGGTCCAAGCTCTCAGCCACATAAAGCAGGAGCAAAGGTCAGATTAGGAAACTCCTATAAACATCCACTGTATGACATCATAGAGCTGAAAGAACTAGACTTTGTTATGAAGTGGTGCTATAGATGGAACCTGAGATCTAAGCCAGTTTGACATCTGTTGAGCCTTTTAAAAGCATATTTCAACACTGTGCTACAGGAAGAGGTGTGTTTGAAAATGGGGTCAGAAAGTTAACAGAAAAGAGAAGCCTAGAACCAGGATGTGGTCCAGACACATTCAGTTAGGACCAAACACTTGTTCCTTCTCTTTCCAACGGACAACAAACTAAAAAGGACTAATGGAAATAAAACACATTTCTTTTTATGACGGTTTATAAAGGATGCTTATTCAAGAAAGTTATTTTTAATGTGTTACCAAGAAACTAATACAGTGGACAATGATTTCAGAAGACTGTTGTAAGTGGTGCGTGCGGTAGATGACCTAGGAGGTACAGCTAGTGTTAATTACTGACACAAATAAAAGGCAACAGTTGGCCTAAATATAGCGACACTTTGCCTGTAGCACAGTCATTTGAGTTTTCCCCATTTATAGAAGGGTCCCTAGAAACTCACTTTCATTCTCTCATGTCTCTGAGGCATTTCAAAAATAGCCTCCAATATCACTAGTGAGAATGTGACCTTTAACCAGCGTGCCATCAAAAGAGAGATGACGACAGGAACAGGGGATGAAGGACAAATGAGGGAAAAGGAGGAGAAGACCTAAAAAACAACAACAGCTGACTGTCCAAGGACATCCATACCCTTTGAAGAGCTACTTTTGAGTCTTAACATGTTGTTTTGTGGCATCATGTTTAACTCATAAGGGTCACAGATATGACTAGAATATGGAAGCTGATCCCAGAACAGTGACGTAAAGCCAGGAGAGCAACTATAGCACCTGCTTTTAAAAGAAAAAATCCACCCCAAAAACTACATTTTGGTATGTTTCACTAGCCCATGGTTGATATAGTCCCAAAATGGGTTGTATGTCAGCAATCAAGTTTTCAAAATTATAACTTGCATCATAACGGCTGTATTTCAGTATTTTGAAAGTTAAACATCTTGAAATGTTGATTGCTGGCACGCAAAACATTTTGGGATACTTGAGTCAAGAGTATATTTTCAAATGAGTCGCAGCGTACACAGACCATGTGCAGATCGTGTGATTGGCTGATCTACTCATCAATTTCTATGATATGTAGCGTCTTCATTACATGCCACTGAAAAATGAATGAACGTCCCTGGGTGGCCACAATAGGACACAAGACCTTCCATCTGTCCATGTCTTTGTTAGTCTGTTTGTTCCCGAGAGTGCACATCACTACACAAAGGCCCTATCACCTCTCTTAAATGAACGGTTGCCTGGTTACTGGCTACCGCTGCCTTATTTCTTTCCGCAGTCATTTGTTTGTTTGAAGCACAGGGTTTGAAGCGTGTCTGTTGCCTGGGACGATTCAGTGTTAATTTCGGGTTGGCGAGAGAAAGGACGCTCTTGAAGCTATCTGTCCACCTCGTATAACTCAGCTTAATGGAATGCTACTCGCATTGTTCAACTGTCACTCAACTCTATAAAACACAAACATTGTGGCTTAGTGAGTAGGACTTGATAAGTCAAGTTAAGATGCAGTTACTCTGTGTAATCTCCTTGCATAGACTGCATAGACTGAGAGGACAAAGCCCTGAACACCTATAATCATTTACTTTTATTATACTGCAAAACAATTACTGTACAAGTGCTCCTCATTAGCCTTAATACAGACTCCCGAGTGTTGCAGCGGTCTAAGGCACTGCATCTCAGTGCAAGAGGCATCACTACAATCCCTGTTTTGAATCCAGACTGAATCACATCCGGCCATGATTGGGAGTCCCATGGGGTGGCACACAATTAGCCCAGCATTGTCCAGGTTTGGCTAGGGTAGGCCGTCAATGTAAATAAGAATTTGTTCTTAACCGACTTGCCTAGTTAAATAAAAAGTAAAAAAAAAAAAAAGACCATTCATTTACTGTTTAGCCTACTAAATGGTCAACTAAGTACCATGAGGCACACCTCAAGCCTAATCTTCCTCTACTGACACTGAGGGGCAGTGTTTTTACAGCTAATGCCGGTTTGCCCGAGGCTGATGCCGTGCAGGTGTTTGTACACATGCATATACACACACTCAGTCAAATAAACGCATACAAGAACACACACACACGCACACATTCATGCAATAGTGCCAGACATAAACACAAACATATACAGTTGGCATTGCTGTTATGATTTTAGTTGTCCTTGATGTCCTTTGTTTTTTGGTTTTTCCTTGTTTGCTGTTTTCTTCTGTCTTTTTCCTCTTTAGTTCATTTTCTAGGTTGTTGGTGCATGGGAGGTTCTTGGGGATGGGGAATGGAATGTATTGGGGGGGATCTGTGGGGGGGAATCTTGGAGGGTTCGGGTTCATGTTTTTTTGGCCTGGTGGGAGATCTGTCAACGTGCCCTTGAGCAGGGCATTAACCCTGGATGTGTGTGTCACTCTGAATGGGAGTCAGGTGGATGACTGGTGTGGTGTAGTTGTTGAGCAGCTTCACTGCAAGTATATCGTATGTTTTGGATATTCAGTCAAAAAAATAAAACCTTCCTCTCCTCTGAGGTGAAAAAAGGTAGTAAATTCACCACAGTGACAGCAACTTAATTTATGAATAACTCCTCTCATACAACAGCACTGTAGAGACTTCAACTAAGTCTTGTCTTCAAGGGCGTGCTGCTCTGCTGGCCTCATTCTCAGTACCAGGGGAGTGGCAGACAAGAGATCTGAGGGAAATGGGAGCCCCAGCAGCAGGGGCGCCGTATGGGGGGGATGGGGGGGGGAATAGTGGCGCCTGTGACTGAAAATTAGAACTTTAGGTTAATATTTTTTTTGTACATATCATTAATATAATATTTCTTTTACAATGTACTAATAAAACGGTTTCTTTTTCTTTTCTTGTTTTTGGCAAAAAAGTAAACATCCGGAGAGCCTCCGTATTGCACAACCCCCCCATATATATTTACATCTAATGGTTCGGTCCTGCCCCCAAACCAGGTGCGAACGGTACTTGCTAGCAGTGAATTGCGAGTGAGGAGTACCGGTGGAGCATCAGGTCTCAGCTTCCTATAGACAAATCAGGCTTCCAAAAACGAAAGGAAAGAAAGACAGGAGAGAGAAAATAAAGGACGACAGTATGTCACCCAATCACAAAGGAAGGTGGGTGTAGTCTGTGAGTGGTGGGAATTAACCTGTTCGCTTAGTCCATAGCCTACTTTTTGCTCCCCTAACATTAGTTACTTAATATCTAAACAGAACATTTCCTTCCTCTTTCAGCCGACATTTAAATCAATGCAATACCAAATCAGTTGTCCCAGCCCCTGCCTGGTGCCAGGCTCAGATGCAGCATCAGACTCAGCAGGCCTGTCAAACCCATCCCCCTGAACCAGCCCTACTCCCAAATGAAGAAGGACGTGAGCAGCATTGTGTTAAATAATTGCAGGTACTGCTAGGCATTGAGGACAGGAATGTGATTGTCCAGTCAGGAAAAATCTCACTTGACACAGAGGCAGCCAAAATCAGAGCCTTTAAAGGAAGAGATCCAGGCTCATATATATATACATACAGTGCCTTGCGAAAGTATTTGGCCCCCTTGAACTTTGCGACCTTTTGCCACATTTCAGGCAAAAGAACTGGAAAGAACTGAAAACTGGAAAGAACTGAAAACTGCTGTTCACAAATGCTTTCCATCCAACCTCACTGAGCTCGAGGTGTTTTGCAAGGAGGAATGGGAAAAAATGTCAGTCTCTCGATGTGCAAAACTGATAGAGACATACCCCAAGCGACTTACAACTGTAATCGCAGCAAAAGGTGGCGCTACAAAGTATTAACTTAAGGGGGCTGAATAATTTTGCAAGCCCAATTTTTCAGTTTTTGATTGGTTAAAAAAGTTTGAAATATCCAATAAATGTCGTTCCACTTCATGATTGTGTCCCACTTGTTGTTGATTCTTCACAAAAAAATACAGTTTTATATCTTTATGTTTGAAGCCTGAAATGTGGCAAAAGGTCGCAAAGTTCAAGGGGGCCGAATACTTTCGCAAGGCACTGCATATAGATATATATATATATACACACACACACACACAGAAGTTAGTCAGTTAAGAACAAATAATTGCATAGTTAATCGCAAGTCAGTTAAGAACACATTTTTATTTACAATGATGGCTGAAAGACAGATTTTTACCTTGTCAGGTCAGGGATTTGATCTAGCAACCTTTCTGTTACTGGCCCAACGCTCTAACCAGTAGGCTACCTGCCACCCCTAAAGATGATGGGAGTCTCTCCTGTCTGAGGCAACACTGATTGCTACGCAAATGGACGTTGCACCTCAATTTAGCAAGAAACACAGCCGCCAGAGGATAGGAAGAGATTCCATGATGAGACCTCAAGAAGAGACAGCTCAGAACAGTGCAGCAATGGTGTTTCAGAACAGTTTTTTTTTACTGCCATGGACATCACCATAAGTGACTTGGACACTAGGTTTCACACCACTGCAAAAATTGTAGAATCATTTTCTGTAGTTCTGAAAGTTGGGCAGATTAGTGAGGATAAAGTCCCTTCTGTGTGCCAATCACTGATCATGAAGCACCACCATCAGGCCTTTTCATTTCCATTTTGTTTTCCCATTTCCACTTCTACAGCTGCTTATTTTCTAGTTGGTATGTATACTTAGTTCAAAAATCTGCTGCTGATTTTATTATTTTGTTTGTTATATCATTCTATAGATAATGTAGAGGTTCATGTTTATTTAAGTTATATTTATTTTAAGTCATTCATTAATGTTAAAATAATTTTCCATTCAATAATCTTACCATTAAAATGACATTTAGACTGTAAAAGATGGCCTTCAGCACATTTCTTATAGAGGGTATTAGTCTTGCATCAAATAGTGAATTCCACTGTATGCAGAATGTTGCATGCATGTCTGCACAGTGTTATATTTTCAGAGCTCACTGTCAGTAAATATTGGACTACAAGAGAGTTGCAAGGCTGCAAAGGTAGAATTATTTAAATCTTTGAGTGGGTTGATTGGGTTCTGGAGGTGTGTGGTTACAGCAATTGCGCAGGGTTGGTGTGGCCTGTGGTGGTGGGGCCCAAAGTGATATCTTTTCATGGGACCCAAAATCCCTGCCCAGCAGTGCCATTGGCAATGAAGCAGGCCAGCCCCAACTGCCTCAGACACCAGAGCAACTGCTGACACCAGTTGCACCGGCAACCGATCACCTGTACATGTTCTCAATAGGCTTGACCGCACAGTGACCCACATCCACACAGTGCCACATGCCCATTCGGGCTGGACATGACAAAAAACACAGGTAACCAGGGCTGTATATTCATTAGTGCACAACGCAGCAAAAGTTTTGCAACAAAAACAAGCATTTCTTATTGGAAAATTAAGGTAGGTCCTGTTTGGTTACTAGTGAAGATATTACTGATACTGTATATTGAATGATAAGTGTTTACCCTGGTTGGTTAAGTAAACTACCGTTCAAAAGTTTGGGGTCACTTAGAAATTTCCTTGTTTTTGAAAGAAAAGCAAAAAAAATTGTCCATTAAAATAACATCAAATTGATCAGAAATACAGTGTAGATGTTTGTTGTAAATTACTATTGTAGCTGGAAATGGCAGAATTTTTTATGGAATTTGCATAGGCTTAAAGAGGACTGTAATAGCATTGAATAGTCCCCGAGATATGCAACTGTTCAGGGAAGTCAGGAACCAATACACACAGTCAGTCAGGAAAGCAAAGGCCAGCTTTTTCAAGCAGAAATTTGCATCCTGTAGCTCTAACTCCAAAAAGTTCTGGAACACTGTAAAGTCCATGGAGAACAAGAGCACCTCCTCCCAGCTACCCACTGCACTGAGGCTAGGTAACACGGTCACCACCGATAAATCCGTGATAATCGAAAACTTCAACAAGCATTTCTCAACGGCTGGCCATGCCTCCCCCCCGCAGCTACTCCTTTACCCAAATCCAGATAGCAGTTCTGAAAGAGCTGCAAAACCTTGACAATCTGGACCCTCTATTTCTGAAACTGTCCGCCGCCATTGTCGCAACCCCTATTACCAGCCTGTTCAACCTCTCCTTCATATCATCTGAGATCCCCAAGGATTGGAAAGCTGCCGCGGAAGAGGGGGAGACACCCTGGACCCAAACTGTTACAGACCTATATCCATCCTGCCCTGCCTATCTAAGGTCTTCGAAAGCCAAGTCAACAAACAGATCACTGACCATCTCGAATCCCACCGTACCTTCTCCGCTGTGCAATCCGGTTTCCGAGCTGGTCACGGGTGCACCTCAGCCACGCTCAAGGTACTAAACGATATCATAACCGCCATCGATAAAAGACTACTTTGCAGACAGAGTTCAGTAGGTCAAATCGGAGGGCATGTTGTCCGGTCCTCTGGCAGTCTATGTGGGTACCACAGGGTTCAATTCTCGGGCCGACTCTTTTCTCTGTATATATCAATGATGTTGCTCTTGCTGCGGGCGATTCCCTGATCCACCTCTACGCAGACGACACCATTCTGTATACTTCTGGCCCTTCCTTGGACACTGTGCTATCTAACCTCCAAACAAGCTTCAATGCCATACAACACTCCTTCCCGTGGCCTCCAAATGCTCTTAAACGCTAGTAAAACCCAATGCATGCTTTTCAACCGTTCGCTGCCTGCACCCGCACGCCCGACTAGCATCACCACCCTGGATGGTTCCGACCTAGAATGTGGACATCTATAAGTACCTAGGTGTCTGGCTAGACTGCAAACTCTCCTTCCAGACTCATATCAAACATCTCCAAAACAAAATCAAATCTAGAGTCGGCTTTCTATTTCGCAACAAAGCCTCCTTCACTCACGCCGGCAAACTTACCCTAGTAAAACGGACTATCCTACCGATCCTCGACTTCGGCGATGTCATCTACAAAATAGCTTCCAATACTCTACTTAGCAAACTGGATGCAGTTTATCACAGTGCCATCCGTTTTGTTACTAAAGCACCTTATACCACCCACCACTGTATGCTCTAGTCGGCTGGCCCTCGCTACATGTTCGCCGTCCAGACCCACTGGCTCCAGGTCATCTACAAGTCTATGCTAAGTAAAGCTCTGACTTATCTCAGTTCACTGGTCACGATGGCAACACCCATCCGTAGCACGCGCTCAAGCAGGTGTAGGTCACTGATCATCCAATAATTTTGCACGCCCAATTTTTCAGTTTTTGATTTGTTAAAAAAGTTTGAAATATCCAATAAATGTCGTTCCACTTCATGATTGTGTCCCACTTGTTGTTGATTCTTCACAAAAAAATACAGTTTTATATCTTTATGTTTGAAGCCTGAAATGTGGCAAAAGTTCGCAAAGTTCAAGGGGGCCGAATACTTTCGCAAGGCACTGTAGTTGGGTGTGCTATTTACATATTGGCTGTGTACAGGCACAGTAATCGGTAACCTGCTCTGACAGCTGATGCTTGAAGTTAGTGAGGGAGATATAAGGCTCTAGTGATTTTTGCAATTCGTTCCAGTCATTGGCAGCAGAGAACTGTAAGGAAAGACGGCCAAAGTAAGTGTTGGCTTTGGGGATGACCAGTGAAATATACCTGCTGGAGCGCATGCTACAGTTGGGTGTTGCTATGGTGACCAGTGAGCTGAGATAAGGCGGGGCTTTACATATCAAAGACTTATAGATGACCTGGAGCCAGTGGGTTTGGCGACGAATATGTAGTGAGGGCCAGCCGATGAGAGCATACAGATCGCAGTGGTGGGTAGTATATGGCGCTTTGGTGACAAAACAGATGGCACTGTGATGGACTACATCCAGCTTGCTGAGTAGTGTTGGGGCCATTTTGTAAATGACATCGCCGAAGTCAAGGATCGGTAGGATAGTCAGTTTTACGAGGGTATGTTTGGCAGCATGAGTGAAGGAGGCTTTGTTGCGAAATAGGAAGCCGATTCTAGATCTGATTTTGGATTGGAGATGCTTAATGTGAGTCTGGAAGGAGAGTTTACAGTCTAACCAGACACCTAGGTATTTGTAGTTGTCCACAAGTCAGAACTGTCCAGAGTAGTGATGCTAGTCGGGCGGGTTCAGGAAACAAATCGGTTGAAGAGCATGCATTAAGTTTTACTAGCATTTAAAAGCAGTTGGAGGCCACAGAAGGAGTGTTGTAAGGTATTGTGTTGTAAGCGCATTTGGAGGTTTGTTAACACAGTGTCCAAAGAAGGGCCAGATGTATACAGAATGGTGTCGTCTGCGTTGAGGTGGATCAGAGAATCACCAGCAGCAAGAGCGACATCATTGATATATACAGAGAAAAGAGTCGGCCCGAGAATTGAACCCTGTGGTACCCCCATAGAGACTGCCAGAGGTCCGGACAACATGCCCTCCGATTTGACACACTGAACTCTGTCTGAGAAGTAGTTGGTGAACCAGGCGAGGCAGTCATTTGAGAAACCAAGGGTATTGAGTTTGCCAATAAGAATGCAGTGAATGACAAAGTCGAAAGCCTTGGCCAGGTTGATGAAGACAGCTGCACAATACTGTCTTTTATCGATGGCGGTTATGATATCGTTTAGGACCTTGATCGTGCCTGAGGTGTGCCCATGACCAGTTCGGAAACCAGATTGCATAGTGGAGAAGGTACGGTGGGATTCGAAATGGTCGGTGATCTGTTTGTTAACTTGGATTTTGAAGATTTTAGAAAGGCAGGGCAGGATGGATAAAGGTCTATAACAGATAGGGTCTAGAGTGTCTCCCCCTTTGAAGAGGGGGATGACCATGACAGCTTTCCAATCTTTGGGGATCTCAGACGATACGAAAGAGAGGTTGAACAGGCTAGTAATAGGGGTTGCAACAATTTCGGTGGATAATTTTAGAAAGAGAGGGTCCAGATTGTCTAGCCCAGCTGATTTGTAGGGATCAAGATTTTGCAGCTCTTTCAGAACATTTGGGTGAAGGAGAAGCAGGGGGGCTTGGGCAAGTTGCTGCCGGGGTAGGTTCTTATTGAAATGATTGATTATCAAGGATTATCAGTTGTGACAGTGTTTCCTAGCCTCAGTGCAGTGGGCAGCTGGGAGGAGGTGCTCTTATTCTCCATGGACTTTAGTGTCCCAAAACTTTTTTGAATTAGTGCTACTGGATGCGAATTTCTGTTTGAAAAAGCTAGCCTTAGCTTTCCTAACTAACTGGGTATATTGGTTCCTGACTTCCCTGAAAAGTTGCATATTGCGGGGGCTATTCGATGCTAATGAAGAATAACCACAGGATGTTTTTGTGCTGGTCAAGGACAGTCAAGTCTGGGGTGAACCAAGGGCTGTATCTGTTCTTAGTTCTACATTTTTTGAACCGGGCATGCTTATTTAAGATGGCGTGGAAAGCAGTTAAAGAGAAACCAGGTATCCTCTACTGACGGGATGAGGTCAATATCCTTCCAGGATTCTCGGGCCAGGTCGATAAGAAAGGCCTGCTCGCTGAAGTGTTTTAGGGAGCGTGTGACAATGATGAGGGGTGGTATTTTGACCGCGGACCCATTACACACGCAGGCAATGAGGCAGTGATTGCTGAGATCCTGGTTGAAGACAGCAGAGGTGCATTTAGAAGGCAAGTTGGTCAGGATGATGTCTAAGACGGTGCCCATGGTTACAGATTTAGGGTTGTACCTGGTAGGTTCCTTAATAATTTGTGTGAGATTGAGGGAATCTAGCTTAGATCCCAGTTTAGGTCACGTAACAGTACGAACCGTGAAGATATGTGAATTGATCCCCCCCATCATCTATGGTGTAAGCTCGAATTGTTTGGGCACAGACTTGGATAGTATGACAGAACTCTGCAGGCTAACTCCACCTCCTTTGGCTGTTCTATTTCTTTGGAAGCTGTTATAGTTAGGGATGGAAATGTCAGGATCTTTGTTGGCCTTCCTAAGGCATGATTCAGACACAGCAATGACATCAGAGTTGGCGGAGTGTTCTAAAGCAGTGAATAAAACAAACTTAGGGAGGAGGCTTCTGATGTTAACATGCATGAAACAAAGGCTTTTACGGTTACAGAAGTCAACAAATGAGAGTGCATGGGGAATGGGAGTGGTGCTGGGGGCTACAGGGCCTGGGTTAACCTCTACATCACCATAGGAACAGAGGAGGAGTAGGATAAGGGTACGGCTATCAGAACTGGTTGTGTAGTACGTTTGGAACAGAGTCAAAGGAGCAGATTTCTGGGCGCGGAAGAATAGTTAAGTGATAATGTACAGACAAGGGTACGGTAGGATGTGAGTACAGTGGAGGTAAACCTAGGCATTAAGTGACGATGAGAGGTTTTGTCTCTAGAGGCACCATTTAAGCCAGGTGAGGTCACTGCATGTGTGGGAGGTGGAACAAAAGGGCTATCTAAGGCATATTGGGCAGGGCTAGGGGCTCTTCAGTGAAATAAGATAATCACTAACCAAAACAGCAATAGACAAAGCATATTAACATTGGGGAGTGGTATGTGTAGCCAAGTGATCATAGGGTCCAATGAGTAGCACTAGATAAGTCAGGGAGCCAATTCCGTAGTCGCTGCTACCCTAGGCGAGCTGGAGACACGGGGCTAGCAGATGGGCTTCCGGCAAAGTCGCAACGGAAGAGCCTGTTGAAACCACCTCGGACGGTTACGTCGGCAGACCAGCCGTGATGGATCGGCGGGGCTCCGTGTCGGCAGTAAAGGGTCCAGGCTAATTGGCAAAAGCGGTATTGTAGCCCAAGAATTGGCTGGTGGACCTCTTTGGCTAGCCGGGAGATGGGCCTAGCTCGAGGCTAGCTCCAGGCTAACTGGTGCTTGCTTCGGGACAGGGACGCTAGCCTGGAGTAGCCAGTCATTTACAACATGAATAATGTCTACACTGTATTTCTGATCAATTGGATGTTATTTCAAATGGACAAAAATGTGCTCATCTTGCAAAAATAAGGACATTTCTATGTAACCCCAAACTTTTGAATGATAGTGTATGTGCTGTTATGCTAGCCATGTGCGGAGGGAAAATGCATTGAGAATGAACTGTTGCAGACCATCGATGCACTCAGTGTTTTTGAGTTCTCTTTGAGGGAGCATTAACAGTATGCATGTGTTTATGTTTTGCCTACACACTGTTAACAGCACAAACTGAATGATATGCTTTATAGGCCTACACAGCATACCTCGCACAATTAACAGAGACAATGGTTTGCTAAACACTGACAGGCAACTAAAATGTGTAATACAAAAGGACTCATAGAAGACACTGAATACAAACTGTCATTTTAGACACACTCCAGGTCAACCGACAGACAACTGTAGTCCTATCCAATCTATCTTCCATCCCCATTGTGTGCATAACCAATAACCACCAACAACTCCTTAGGTCTGAATACAGTAGTTTCACAAGTTGGGCTGCGTCTCAAGGTCATGGCAATCTATTCTCTATATAGGTTGCACTATTCTTGAGGACCATAGGCTCTGATCAATAGTAGTGCACTATATAGGGCCATTTGGGATGCACACAGAGTTAGAATGCTGACTCACTGTTGGTACACCCATTCCTCTCTTCAGTATTGGAGACACCTACGAGTCTATATCGGATCTGTCATCATATATTAGAGAACTCATTTAATACACTCAAAGGGCCACGCTCAGGATCGTGCGGCACGCTAATGCATTTGTTTACTGGAAAAACAATAATATATGAGATAATGAGAGTGCTAGCCAAAACAGAGCTGGGGCCTATCGTGAGATATGATACCCCAACCTGGTCTCAGAGCATTTCTTATTATTCTCTATGTAAATCTGAGACACTCCATTTGGTATGATAGGGTACGTATTCATTTGTGGGTGTCCATCACCATTTCGTATGATATTTTACAAATTATAATTCGTATTGCGTTACGAATTTGTTAAATGTACAGTATGTAACAAATTTGCAAAACATATAACATGTTACGAATTACAGAAAGGTGGCTAACATTAGCTACCTGGCTCACGTTAGCTAGGCTGGGGGTTAGGGTTAAGTTTAGGAGTTGGGTTAATGGGTAGGGTAAGGGTTAATGTTCGATTTAGGGGAAGGGTTAGCTAATATGCTAAGTAGTTGCAAAGTAGCAAGTAGTTGAACAGTTGCTAATTAGCTAAAATTGTCCATGATGAACTCATAACCTTCGACTTGCTACACGTTCACGTTCTACGCCCATCCTACTTTCGTTTTTGCCTTCAGGAACCATCGGTCTTATGTATCCATACTAATTTGAGTGGGACGGATTTACATTTACTATGTTACGTCTAGTCTATGAGACCAGGCTGGATACCCTGGGAATACAAGTGTGCTCCCGTTACAACAAAACGGAAGAATGACGGGAGAGAAAACAAGCAGATATGTTTTTATTTAAGATTTCACTGTGCAGTCCTCTGAGAAATCACCTGTGTGGAGAAAATAATTGGTCATGCCTTCCATGTTTGCCAATGATTGACATGTAGGTAAACACATCGACATGTAAGAACAGTTATAAGCCAGCATCCTGAGAAAATAGGACAGGGAGACAATGTGTAATAAGCAATCGTCCTCCTCTACTTTCCATGTCTTGACTCTCCACCCTCCAATTAAAAGACACCTAATGTTACATGCCAGCTCTCATCTATAGTCAGGAATTGGAATGGTCTGAATACCTATCATATATCTTCACTTTCCTAACTCTTGAATTGGCACACACACAGAACAAACCTTCCCTTTTGACAAAAACAATTTGGTCATAGGGATTCAGTCAACATTCTTTCTGCCTGATGGCTGATATTGTTAGTGCATTATGTCTTTGACTTCACAAGGTAATGGAGGTTGGGTTCGGTCGCTGCTGGTAAAAGCTTGTCTTGTAAATCAAACATCAACTGGGAACTCCTCTCTTGATTCCACGGATCACTGGTGCAAAACACTGTCTGTCAAATGTAATGCACTTACAGTAGGAGAACTAAGGCTTAGGCTGTCATCCGGATGAAAAGTCAAGACCAACACTTGGATGGGCTTAGTTAATGCTGTTCAGTAGGACAAAACGTTTTACAATGGGAAAAACAAACGTGTGTTCTTATTGGACAAGATCCTGTAGCACCTCCATTTTGAAATGTTTCATAACGTTTCGTGCCTAAAGAACAGGAACGTGCTATATGAAATGTAAAGATGTGGAAACTACACCCTCATACAGCACGAAGAGACGGTTTACTACTGGAGCTCTGAGAATTCAATAGAATGTACAGCATGTACTGTGGTCATCTTCAAAGGGGAGAGCACAGCCATCAGTGGTGCTATTTACTTAGCTTCCCTCAGCTAAGTAAATAGATCCATTGAACAACTACTTTAGGGGATTTCCCCCAAAACCAACAGAATTAGTTTACTATTTCACAGCACCTGATAAACTGTCAGTTGCAGAGAATAGTATGTGTAGGTAGGATATAGGCTTTTTTTAAACCACAATCACTGGGCAAATAAATAAAGGGAAAGGGGGATACCTAGTCAGTTGTACAACTGAATGAGTCTTCCGCATTTAACCCAACCCCTCTGAATCAGAGATGTCCGGAGGGCTGCCTATCAACATCCATGTCTTCAGCGCCCGGGGAACAGTGGGTTGACTGCTTTGCTCAAAGGCAGAACGACAGATTTTTACCATGTCAGCTCAGGGATTCGATCCAGGAATCTTTTGGTTACTGACCCAATTACAAACTGTTACAGAACCAAATTGGCCTACTCATCAGAAAACCTATAGTGCATAATTCAGACTCGTGCTAATGTTTGTTTTATAGATGAGGGGTGACTAACCTGTAGAAAAATTGCATGTGACCGTGTTAATCTTACTCTACACAGACTACCAATGGTCTGTCAGCCTCCAGTTTTCATGCTGAAAATGTTACAACTGTGCTACTAGGTTACTAAGTGAAGTTATTGATTTATCACATTATTGTAAGAAGTACACGCACTGGAATTCTTGGTTAAAGTTCTCACGAATGAAATAGAGTCTCTCCCACTGCCAAATCAAAATGTCAACAGACCACTTCTATTCACCCTAGTAAAAATTATGTTTTCATAAATCGGCTTTGAATCTGTTTTAGTATCCATGAAAAGGCTCAATGCCTGTGGTTACAGCAAGGAAGTGATTGGGTCAGATTAGAGCATGTTTTTGATCCCAGATAAAAGCTGAAGCTCCATTGGGAACAGAGCAGACTCCACCCAGCCCATTATTAGGCTATTCCAAGTTTATTTAAATAGGTGGGAGCGGATGCTATGTTCCATTTTATCTCAAGTCTACAGGGAGCTCCCGATTCAGAGTAAATAGGCCTGTGTGTTGAATGAAAGTGGGCCACTCCGGTCCATTAGAAGATGAGACATGCAAAAGAAATAGGAAGCCATTTGAAATGTTGTCTTGATTGTATTCTGTATGGTTCATATACATTTTCCTGTTAAATTAGGTCATTTCTGTGCAATATTTCTGGGGGAACCCTTTTGGCTCTAGAGCACCCTCAGAAGCAAAAGTTCTGTATAGCCTTTTCAAGCAGTTGACTCTAGAGCAGGGGGGGGGCAATTCCAGTCCGAGGGCCTGATTAGTATCACAGTTTTGCCCCAGCTAACACACCTGACTCCAATAATCACCTAATCATGACCTTCAGTTTAGAATTACATTTGATTAATCAGCTGTGTTTGCTAGGGATGGGGAAAAAGTGACACCAATCAGGCCCTCAAGGACTGGAGCTGCCCACCCCGCTCTAGAAAATCAAGGCTATAGAAGCATTAGCGGGACAAACTAGCCCACCAACCAACCAACCATAGAATGGATGTAGCTCAGTCATGCAGATAAGATGTCGTCCTATAGCTGGAATAGACTGTTTGGTGCTTGGCCGTTTGTGATTAAGATGAGGAAAGGGGCGGGGCAAGCTGATCCCAGACCTGTCGATCCCAGAGGTCGACCGATTAATCGGAATGGCCGATTTCAAGTTTTCATAACAATCGGAAATCGGTATTTTTGGACGATGATTTTTTATTATTATTATTTTTTGGACACCTTTATTTAATCTTTATTTAACTAGGCAAGTCAGTTAAGAACACATTATTTTTAATGACGGCCTAGGAACGGTGGGTTAACTGCCTTGTTCAGGGGCAGAACGACAGATTTTTACCTTGTCAGCTCAGGAATTCAATCTTGCAACCTTACGGTTAACTAGTCCAACGCTCTAACCACCTGCCTCACGAGGAGCCTGCCGGTTACGCGAATGCAGTAAGAAGCCAAGGTAAGTTGCTAGCTAGCATTAAACTCAATCATAATCACTAGTTATAACTATACATGGTTGATGATATTACTAGTTTATCTAGCGTTGCATATAATCGATGCAGTGCGCATTCGCGAAAAAGGACTGTATTTGCTCCAACGTGTACCTAACCATAAACACCAATGCCTTTCTTAAAATCAATACACAGAAGTATATTTTTTTAAACCTGCATATTTAGTTAAAAGAAATTCATGTTAGCAGGCAATATTAACCAGGTGAAATTGTGTCATTGCATGCAGAGTCAGGGTATATGCAACAGTTTGGGCCGCCTGGCTCATTGAGAAATAATTTGCCAGAATTTTACGTAATTATAACATAACATTGAAGGTTGTGCAATGTAATAGGTATATTTAGACTGAGGGATGCCACCCGTTAGATAAAATACGGAACGGTTCCGTATTTCACTGAAAAAATAAACATCTTGTTTTCGAGATGATAGGTCATTAATATGGTCGAATCCGGAAACTAAGGCTCGCATTTCTGTGTATTATGTTATAATTAAGTCTGATTTGATAGAACAGACTGACTGAGTGACAGTAGGCACCAGCAGGCTCATAAGCATTCATTCAAACAGCACATTCGTGCGTTTTGCCAGCAGCTCTGCTGTTTATGACTTCAAGCCTATCAACTCCCGAGATTAGGCTGGTGTAACGATGTGATGTCAAATGGCTAGCTAGTTAGCGGGGTGCGCGCTAATAGCGTTTCAAACATCACTCGCTCTGAGACTTGGCGTAGAGGTTCCCCTTGCTCTGCATGGGTAACGCTACTTCGAGGGTGGCTGTTGTCGTTGTGTTCCTGGTTCGAGCCCAGGTAGGAACGAGGAGAGGTACGGAAGCTATACTCTTACACTGGCAATACTAAAGTGCCTATAAGAACATCCAATTGTCAAAGGTATATGAAATACAAATGGTATAGAGAGAAATAGTCCTATAAATACTATATTAACTGATTGTGGACTTCAGGAAACAGCAGAGGGAACACCTATATATAGTGGAGGGTAGCAAGTTTTAAGTTCCTCGGCATACAATATTTGGCATGATTCTATATATAGCTTATAGATACATAGGTTATAGATGGGATAAAGAAATAGGCCTAAGTCATTTACACCCTTCAAGTCATAGAGATTAAATTAAATGAAAGCCCACAGCATGGTAGGGATGATGCAAATTATCATACTTGTTTATAATGCACTGTGTTGTAATCAATCATGGATGTAATAATAATCAACTAAATATAGCTAGTGTGGCGGTTGGAAAACAAATCTGTAGGAGCAGAAAAAGCTCTAAAAACTGAATGTACTTTTCTTTTACGAATTGATACAATAATCATATTCCCTGGGACTGATGTGCCTACACTGCAATATAGTCTCACTTAAAGTACTAGGCCACCTCGTTTTCACATTCTAACAGTGTTGACCTTACATTTGGGCAATTCCCCAGTAACAGAGTGATGCTGAGACTCATCTTTCACACACAAACCGTCATTCTTTATGGTTTAACTTTGAAATCATTGGTTTTTGTTTGACATACATTTTAAAGTGAAAAATCAGATTCTCAGCATCACTGTTACCAGGGAATTGCCCATTGTCTTCTGGCTGGTGACGTCACTCCTACACAACGCTCGTCTGTCAACCGAACAGCAGGCAATATTGTTGCATTGTCTATCTGGCGTAAGACAATGCTTTTGGCACCTATAATTGTGAAATTTTTTGTTTCCTGGAACTCTCCCTGCTACTAATACCAAGAAGAGAAGATAATAGTAATGTCATCAGCTAATTCCAGACTAAAAGGATTGAAGCTAGAGCCAAGTCGCCATCTCAGCAGAGCCACAGAGATGCCAACTCTCCACAACAATGCTGGCCAATAACATGATAGGCAGAGGAAAAACTTTTTTAAAAAGGCACACACAGGGCCAGGCTTTTGGGATGACCAAAATGAACACCTTTGCAAAACAAATTATAGCGTGCCATTAAAAAGTCATACCAGCATTCTTAGATGTATTGTGAGATATTGGGTTACAGTGATGCTATTGAAATTACAGTATAGTCCCCAACCCTCAACTATATATGCGTCCCAAATGGCACTCCATTTCCTATATAGTTCACTACTTTTGACCAGGGCTCATAGGGCCAAAAGTAGTGTGCTACATTGGGAATAGGGTGTCATTTGGGACAGAACAATATGTTAGGTTGAGGACTAACAGGTGAGAGGCAGACTAGTACTGTATATGTGGCACTGGTATATCAGACACAACCATTTGAAACTATGACAATGTAATAAATATACTGCTAAAGCAGGAAAGAGGAAGGTGAGTACAAAGTCACTGATGTGTTCTGAATGACATGTACTCTTCAGCTTCCTCAGTTTGCATACTCCTACATTATATTGCCATTACATTTCGGTTGCCACCCCCCCCCGGTGGCCCAGGGGGATGGCAATTTCACTTTAAGACTAATTAGATGATGGTTTAAAATCAAAATGTGCTAACTCCACCCACCTGGGGCACATTATGGAACAAGTCCAGATGAGAAAGCCTGTTGATTTCCATAATGTACTATGTCTGAAAGCACAACTGGGGAATCAAAACATAACATTGGTCTAATTGTAAGCAGCCATGTAATGTGCTTGTACAGTCAGTGTGACTGGTATTTTAAAGAGTGGGCTTCTTGCGCCCCCCTCTTCCCACCCCCTCTCACCTCTCAGTCCTGCCCAGTTCCAGCTCCACCAGGGCCACGGGAATGTTAGCAGCACCCCCTCTGCTGGCTGAGGTCTGGAGGTCCACCCTCCAGGTGAGGCCCTTCAGGCCAGGCTCCCAGCGGCTCTGGCCCAGCAGGCTCTCCCTCACCCGGGCCCGGTGGCTCTTCCAGAACCGGGAGAGGGCGGCCGCCTGCTCGGCGCTCACACCCCCCGTGCCCTGCTTCCTGGTCTGGGCAGTCAGGAAGGCTTCCAGCTGGGCCTGATCCATGTTAGCAGTGGCGATAGACTGAGAGGGGGAGAAGAAAATAAGCAAATATTTGTTAGTCTAAGAAAGAGGTTGACGTTTTTCTAGTTGTATTATCTTGGCCTGGACAAGATAGAAATGTAGACAACTTCATCTTCACATCAAGGACATTGAAGGGAAACTTGACATGTGTTTACACAGGTGTTCTAGTGCTGCCATCTAGTGAGATGTAAATCTCAGCCTGTAGACAGACAAACTGATCTATCATTGAAAACCACTGTTGTCAACATGAATGAATCCACACACCCTATCCTAGCTATTTATTTACAAGGCCATTTGTACAGTATAGTACAAATTGAATTAACTGATTGAGCTGAAAGATTTGTTTTGGTAAGATTGTACAGACAGCTAAAGAAAGACAATAGAGAAACTGGTTTCAAGCATATGGGCTGCAGGACGATGTTGAGCATTTGAAACATGTATCTATTTGCTACCTATAGCGTATCCCTATAATAATGTAGCTTGTCAATCAACACGAGGGGAATCAGGTGAGAATGGTCTCAAAATGCAGAAGTTGGCAGTACCTTTAAAATACCTTTCATCTTTTCATGCATAGCGCGAAAGTCGTCCTGCGTTAAGTCTGGATAAAGTTCATTTTTCAAAAGTTCCTCTGTTATTTCAGCATTATTATAATACACTATTTGTGCTATTCCGTTCAGCAAACCGTTCAAAGATTTCGACGTTTCAACATCCGCCATGTTTTAGCCCCACTGGTCACGTGACTCCTGTTGTGTATGCCCGCTCATTGGCTGTGTTTCTCACCATACTCACGCACGTCAATCACTGATTGGCCTACATATCCAAGAAAACCCATCCATACACACACACACACACACACACACACCAATCATCGTTGAAAGCTACTTGAGGTTGATAAAATGTAGTGTTACATAATGAAAATTCAAAATATAGTATGGCCTTTGTAAACCTTTGACAAACTAAGTAGAACATGAAAAGTATGTTAATTTTTGTACAGTTTCAAAATCAGTCTTTAATGTTGACATGCAAAAAATGTGGTACTTTCGGTTTCATTTCCTAAATTTCAGCCTCCCAGCCCAATCCCTACCAGGATAATACCCATAACACACTCACTAGGACACAGCATACGCACAGCAAGAAAGCAGCAAGAACAGATCTACTTCATAAATAAGGTACAGGGCAAGTATGTATGAGTGTGTGTGTGTGTGTGTGTGAGAGCGAGAGAAAGAGAGAGAGAGAGAGAGCGCGCACGGTGCGTGCTCGCGCCGTGTGTGTTCATGGCAACATAGTAATGGGTATCACAGGTTGTTTTCTCCATTTGGCATCGTAACTGTAACATCAAACACCTATTATTGTATAGTTTGTGAATTACAGTATCAGCCAGTACTAATAATAATTTTAAAAAATTGACAAAATATTTTTGAGTGTTTGAATATTAATCCACCCGGCGTGTCAGATTTCAAAAAGGATTTACGGTGAAAGCAAACCATGCGATTATATGAGGACAGCTCTCTCAGCAGACACAACATTAAACAGCTAGCAGCAAAGTAGATTGGTCACGAAAGTCAGAAAAGCAATCAAATTAATCCCTTACCTTTGATGATCTTCGTATGTTTGCACTCACAAGACTCCCAGTTACACAATAAATGTTTGTTTTGTTCGATAAAGATTATTTTTATATCCAAAAACCTCCATTTGGTTGGCGCGTTTTGTTTAGTAATCCACAGGCTCGTGCAGTTCACGACGGGCAGACGAAAATTCCAAATAGTATCCGTAAAGTTCGTAGAAACATGTCAAACGTTTTTTATAATCAATCCTCAGGTTGTTTTTACAATAAATAATCGAACATATTTCAACCGGATGGTAGCCTTTTCAATAGGAGAGAGAGAGAGAAAAGGTCTTGCTCCAGGCGCTCGCGCATACACAAATCTGGGGACACCTAGCTATCCACAGACACGATGTGATCATTCTCGCTCATTTTTCAGAATAAAAGCCAGAAACTGTCTAAATACTGTTCCACACACCATGTGGAAACCATAGAGAAAGGAATCTGGTTGATATCGCTTTAAATGGAGGATAGGCTTGCAATGGAAAAGAGAGGTTCCAGAATAACAGCACTTCCTGGTTGGATTTTCCTCAGGTTTTCGCCTGCAAACCCGCTGCTGACAAGTGTGTAAAATCGAGCACACTGCCATGCATTCTCCATAGACAAACATTGGCAGTAGAATGAGCTCTTCAGTAAGGCCAGTGACGTTCAACGTGGCACCGTCATATGATGCCACCTTTCCAACAAGTCAGTTCATCAACTTTCTGCCCTGCTAGAGCTGCCCCGGTCAACTGTAAGTGCTGTTATTGTGAAGTGGAAACTTCTAGGACCAAAAACGGCTCAAATGAGAAGTGGTAGGCCACACAAGCTCACAGAACGGGAACGCCGAGCGCTGAAGCGTGTAAAAATCATCTGTCCTCGGTTGCAACACTCACTACCGAGTTCCAAACTGCATCTGGAAATAACATCAGTACAATAAGGGTGGGACCTACTCCATATTTAATACCCATGAAATTGGAATGAGATGTTCGACGAGCAGGTGTCCACATACTTTTTGTCATGTAGTGTAGCTATATTGTGTATGACAGGCATGTCATGTAGTTGTAGGGTAAACATTTTGTTTTCCTCTCTCTCTTTCCTCCAATCTCTTCAGGTGTAACGATGGCTAACATTAAAACATTAAATGAAATTGGACACCTCAACTCGTCTGGCTTTGGTAGGCCTTGGCCCAGGCATGGGCTTTACCTGCTCCACTGGTTCTCCCATAACTACGTCATATTCGACAACAATGGTGACCTGCTGGCGCTGTACAACCCCAAAAGGAAGGAGTTCGGCTTCCATCACTTCGATAACCGACTCGAGTGTGACGGTAACTGTTATAAACTGCTCCCCAACCAGAACTATCCATACTATGAGGTGGGCAACCTGAATACCCCAGGGGCAGGTGACCTGCCACCATACGTTAGTCAGAACTACAAAGGACACCATGATGACAGCAATATGGACCGTATCATCATCAGTCTTCATCCCGGCTTGGTGTTGGATAAAGTCTATGTGACACAACACGAGGATGTGAGGACCTTTGATCGCCAGAACACCTATCGGATCAGTAAGGGTTTGGTCAGGCTCATCCGTAATCTGGAACTGGAGGAGCTGCTAAGGCAAGTTGGGTACCCCAGAACCATTATGTTTGTCAAAGCAGTCAAGCGGCAAGAGACTCCAGCTCGAAGTCACACCACCGTTTATCAACCAGCTGTCAGCCAACCTGACTGGGTCAACAACAAGAGGCCCTCTGTTGTGAGTCCCAGGCCAACACCATCAAGGGAGTCTGTGATTGACATGCCACATGATTTATTTTGCTCTCACGAAGCATTAAGTCATGTGTCTGTCAGTATCCCCGAGAGCAGAGACTCCCATAAGCCTCGGCGGGAGAGGCGATGCTGTGTCATTCTGTAGACTGGGCCAAAGAGAGTCAAAAGGGTTCATTTTACAGGACGAATCGGGAAATAACTGTGTACAACATTTATTACAGTGCTCCTATAAGTAGGTTTACAGTGCAACACTATTGTAAGTACTCATTATTGTTACACTGTACCTACAGCAGTGACCCTAACCCTAAGTCACTTTTTAAACAATTATTTAGAATAAAGTATTTTTTTAATTAAAAATCATTTATTTCAACATACAATCACTTCTTTATATGTGTAGATTTCTGAAAGATTATAATCAACCTCTATACTTCTAGAGAAAACTACAATACAGCCCAATGGCAGCCCAGTTACCTGGTTTGTAACAGAACACAGAACCTGTTCCAGGTTTGGAACATAATACAGAACCTGGTCCAGGTTTGGAACAGAATACAGAACCTGTTCCAGGTTTGGAACAGAATACAGAACCTGGTCCAGGTTTGGAACAGAATACAGAACCTGGTCCAGGTTTGGAACATAATACAGAACCTGGTCCAGGTTTGGAACATAATACAGAACCTGTTCAAGGTTTGGAACATAATACAGAACCTGTTCCAGGTTTGGAACATAATACAGAACCTGTTCCAGGTTTGGAACAGAACACAGAACCTGTTCCAGGTTTGGAACAGAACACAGAACCTGTTCCAGGTTTGGAACAGAATACAGAACCTGGTCCAGGTTTGGAACAGAATACAGAACTGCAGATTGCCCTTTAATAATTGTAATTATCTTTCACTAATGCAACTGTACATAATTGATTTTCTGTAAAACCAAGGCCAATAAGTTAATCATTTCCCACAGTGTTGTAACAGCTCTGTTCTAATTGGTTAAGCAGCTTCTTGTTTAGATTCATCTGACTAAGGGCTCTATTCAATTCGTATTGCGGATGTTCAGCATTACAGCATGATCGAAATATTAAGGCAAATTTCAGTGGCGACAGCGCCTGCTTTACTCTGGGTTCGCGCCGGGAGGTCCGAAACCGGGAGGTCCGTGGGGCGATGCACAATTGGCCTAGCGTCGTCCGGGTTAGGGAGGGTTTGGCCGGTAGGGAGATCCTTGTCTCATCGCGCACCAGCGACTCCTGTGGCGGGCCAGGTGCAGTGCGCGCTAACCAAGGTTGCCAGGTGCACGGTGTTTCCTCCGACACATTGGTGCGGCTGGCTTCCGGGTTGGATGGCGCTGTGTTAAGAAGCAGTGCGGCTTGGTTGGGTTGTGTATCGGAGGACGCATGACTTTCAACCTTAGTCTCTCCCGAGCCCGTACGGGAGTTGTAGCGATGAGACAAGATAGTAGCTACTAAACAATTGGATACCACGAAATTGGGGAGAAAAGGGGGTAAAATAAAATAAAAATTTTAATTAAAAAAATTCAGTGGCGACTTCGCAGTCACGGTAAACGCTGCATATGTCGTCTCAATGGGAAATTACCTTTACATTTCTGTCTCGCAATCTGTAACGTTTCAGCGACACAGACTGAGTACAGTACATTGTTTCCGATAAAAAGCGGGAAAAAGTACGACCATCTTTAACCACAAACCGATACCACACCTTATAGTTAAAACGTTTGTGAAAGTTGAAAGAGATGAGTAAAGTGGTTTTACAAGCGGGTATCTGGTATAAACTGGTATAAACTGTCAAAGTAGACTCATTATGAAGCGTTCATTCAGAATGTGAATTTGTTATAAATCATAAACTGTTGATAAAAGGGAATAAGTCAACATTTGTGCATTAGCAATCAAAGAAAGCATACATTAAATCAACCCATCTATTTCCCACTCTTTATTCTCTATTCGCTTTAAGATTGACCAATCAGAATATACTGTAGTTCATTGATTATGCTTGTGTTATAGTTCCCAGGTGTGGGATGCTATTGGCAGATATATACCCCTAGAACAGGATTAATGAAGAGAAAGAGAGAATTCGCTTCTTTAACTTGGTTTCTGTTCCAATGCATTTATTAAAGTTTCTCATATTCCAAATATTCCAAATGTGTGTTTTATTCGAAATCATCAAATTACAGTGTAGAAAATTACCCGTTTACATTCATTTAAATAGATTCACACATTTATTCTCATATCAATTGAAATCCCTTTTTCTCAAGCAGTAGTTTATAACTACTGTGTATCTTTGTGTCTCACACCAGCTGTGATTTAGGTCAAAGTTCACTGATTACAGTCAAAGATGGTCTATTTATAGACGGTTTACAGTATCATAAGATGGTCAGTCTCGATTTCTCAAATCACATTGTTTCATAATAACCTCATCTCCCACTCAGTTTTTATTGAATATATAGTTTAATGTCACTACAAACAGGACTAGAAATGTGTACAGCAACAGCCAACTGGCCCTTTAATCTGAGGTGAGGGTATTATTAAAGCATTATTTCTCTGCAGCATACATGTGTTTTTATTGAATTGAAATGCACTAGATATTTTCAGAGACAGACATACAGTTCAACCTCCACTCAAATCCTAGGTATGGGTCTGACCATTATCTCAATATCGGTAAACTTAGTGATAAGGCTGAGGTGTGTTTGACAGGCAATGTACCAGTTACAGGAAGTCTTCATTGGCACATGTTACCATGGAGCTGTCAAGCTTAGGAGTCCATTTTGGATAAACTTTAATCCAGATCAATTTATATGATTTTTGGCATTGATATGTTGGTGGCGGGAAGGCTGAAACCACACTCACTGAAACTCTTAAGGATCCGCCCCTTTTTTCCAATTTTCGCCTAAAATGACATACCCAATTCTAACTGCCTGTAGCTCAGGTCCTGAAGCAAAGATATGCATATTCTTGGTACCATTTGAAAGGAAACACTTTGAAGTTTGTGGAAATGTGAAAGGAATGTAGGAGAACAACACAATAGATCTGGTAAAAGATAATACAAAGAAAAAAACAACCATTCTTTTGTATTTTTTTTGTACCATCATCTTTGAAATGCAATAGAAAGGCCATAATTATTCCAGCCCACGTACAATTTAGATTTTGGCCACTAGATGGCAGCAGTGAATATGCAACGTTTTAGACTGATCAAATGAACCATTGCATTCTGTTTAACATATTGTATCAAGACTGCCCAAATGTGCCCAATTTGTTTATTCATAATTTTTCATGTTCAAAATTGTGCACTCTCATCAAACAATAGCATGGTATTCTTTCACTGTAATAGCTAAGCTTTCTGCCAATATCAGATATCTCTATGTCTAATCGCATTAGCCTACGTTAACTCAACCGTCCTGTGGACAGGACACCGATCGCGAAGAAGTTTAAAACTATAAAGCACTCCCTTTCCTCTCACAAGGAAATGAAACTTAGACTTCATACTATAACGTAGTGCCCTACAGATGTAGGATCTTAATTTGATCACTCTTTTGTGGCTGATAATTATCCTGCACAGCAGGGAATGCAAACTTGAAGTGTATTTGGCATCTAAAGTATGTAATTTGGACATTGATTTCAGAATTGATTTGCCCTGACGAAAAATGTATCAACCCCTAAAAAAAAATCCCTTAATTAATCCACATCATAATTCAACGTTCCTGTTGCTGTTGGATTATTTTCCTGCTGCTGTTGGATTATTTTCCTGCTGTAGCAAATTGGCTCAAATTAAGATCCTACATCTTTATGTGGCTGTTACAATGAATGCGCAACACATTCCATGGTGTTGTCAGTGCCCCTTGGACCTGTTTATATCCCTGTAGTCAGGCAGTAACACTTAATGGCAAGTCATAAATACATTGTAGGGTAAATAAAGTGTGGCCATTTCAATATTCCCTCTATTCAGGAAATCAGTCGGTCAAGCAGGTGCTGTGGACGGAACTGTAGCAGGGGGTAGAAAAGTAGGGACAATCACCATCCAATATGGGGTCTATACGTTTTATGTGGATGTTACTCCTCTCAGGCTCTCTATGTGTTCATGATGTCATGGGCATCCCCATCAGTGAGTAAAGTTTGCTTGTGGCTACATTTTGAAGATTGGTA
This sequence comes from Oncorhynchus tshawytscha, assembly GCF_018296145.1. Lineage (NCBI taxonomy): Eukaryota > Metazoa > Chordata > Actinopteri > Salmoniformes > Salmonidae > Oncorhynchus > Oncorhynchus tshawytscha. Next base: position 62,108,887 of record NC_056430.1, read on the forward strand.
TGATATCAATACGGTACATGGTTTGGGGAATACTGTATACAGTAGATTAATAGAAAATGGTTAAGATCAATTAGAAATGTTAATCGGTAATTGATTTGCCTTTGTATTTTGCTAAATGTATGCTCTTATATTATTTTACACATATAAGCTATTTATTAGATTATTATTATGTATTTTTGACACTTCATTTAGACATTTGTAAACAGAGGGGGAGACAGGCAAGTTGGAGTAACAGTAGGGAGGGTAAATGCGGGGAATGAACCAGTAGGGAGTGGCTTATATGTGGCTGGATCCGAGAGTGTTGCCATCAGACCATGACGCATAGATTGTTATTACCTAATTACAGTGGCGATTTTAGCCACCCCATTTTTGAGATGCATGCCAGCAAAGCCACTACACAACACTAAACGATTTTGTCCTCAAACTTTGTCATCAAAGTCTGGCATTCTCTGAATTTATGGTGCTTTCAAGACAACTAGGAACTCGGAAAAAAACTAGGTTGAATCATGACGTCAGTGATCTTCAGGTTAGATCTTTAGAAAGAGGCCTGAGTTCCCGACATGGAATTCCGAATTGAATGACCGTTAAAAACGTATTTTCCCAGTAAGAGCTCATTTTTTCCCAAGGTCCCAGTTGTCTTGAACTCACCGAAGTCTGAGATTTCCGGGTTTCCAGTTGTTTTGAACATGGCAGAGGTTATGCTGGATTGACAGCATAGACAATGTTTTCAACCTTTTCTGGCCCATGGTGTTGAATGTTTATCCTTTTTATGCTTGGAAAAGAGACCCTTAAACCCAGACTTGGACCACACACCCACTCCACTGAATAGCAGGCTAGTGATTGCTTTACAACGCTTGCAGTTCGCTGCTGATTTCTTCCAAACCACTCATTGTTGAATTTGCGATTTCCAATTTATTGTGTAATGTTTATGTCCAATGGCCGATGAGCACTGATACATTTTATCTATAATTTCTCTTCATATGACAAGGATTCATATGAAAAGGATTTGCCAGTAGATTGTCGACGTGATTCATGATGACTGCTTGTCTAGTTTGCTAGCTAAGATTTTGAAAGTATGATGTTGACATGATCAGTCCCATCATATCTACGGTAGATATAATGTGATTTTATCTGTGGCCAATGACCTTGAGACTTCTTGGATGGGCACTTCTAATTTAACTCTATGGCAGCACCAAGGGGCTTGAATTTTTGAGCTCTCCCCGTAGATTTTGCAGGGATATAGTGTCCCCATGAGTGACAGAACACTGAGCCAATCATGGCGTAACTAGAGAACATTACCAACCCCTATGATTCGTATTTTCCGCTGGCTGCTCCACCACCACAGAAAGCACTGAGCTAGGCTGAAACACCTGCAATAAGGAGCTGCCTTATTCAATTTTTTTTTTAAAGAGACCATTTTTGTATGCGGCTTTATTAACAATGATTTAAAAAAAAAAAAGTTTTTACATTGTTTGCAAACTGATAAGCGACATGTATTAATGGCAAATTAACATGCAAAACAGGAGATATTGACACAACTCAAATAGAATTCACCAGAATCCTGATTAGAGATTGTCATTTGCTATTTCATGATGCTAAAGATCCACGTAAACAATACCATGTTTGCCCTAATGTTTATTTCTAGGTACATCAGTGAACTGTGCTGAAGGGTCAGACCTAACACTGGGAACTGTGGATGAGGAATATGAGGGTAATCAATGCAGTCATTCATTGCAGTCATCCATGCCATATCCATTCATGTATTATATTTGTTCATGAGTCACCAAACCAATTTGTCTTTCTGGTATTTCTTTTAATAAACGATTACACAGGAAAAGAGAGATGCCTGGATGAGGGGAGAAAATGAGATCTATAGAATGGGTTCAGTCTTTTTTGTAACAACCTTTGTTACAATATATTGACTAATGGTGGGAAACATTCAACAACATTCAATAGAAATTGCTGGTACTATACATCACCCTAATGAATATTTGCCTCCCCCTGATGCTACAACAGGGGAAGTGGAAGTCCTCAACGAGATCCCCGCGGGTAATACCGTGAGGCTTGAGGGGTATGCCTTTCCAGAACACATCAATTTTCTCGAGTTAGTTTACACCCCTGGGAGTACAAATGCAACAGTCCGTACCAAGATGGCGCTGGATGCAGATCTGTTAACACAGGTGAGATGGTTATGGTGGCTCTACAACGTCTAGCTCTGGTCCAGGGTGTTGGTGCGCGTGCCTCTGCTGAACTCCTACAGTAGAGGAATGCGCAGTAGCGCTCTGGATCAGAGCTATACAACGTCATTCATGGTCAAGTATGGTTCACTTTAGGTGTTCGCTTTTTTATTGACAAAATAGGCGAAGGCTAATTCCTGATGAACATGCTGCAAAGGGTTTTGAACTTTACAATTATCCCCCCTCTCTCTCTTGTAGACTGGCGGTCAACTTTGGTATTCTGTTGTGTGTGTGAATGGTGCGGTAAGTAAAATTGAAAGATTATAAACTAAATGTGACAATGGTTAGTATGTATGCTGTATATGATGGATTGTAACAATATATTGTAATGTATGAGAAGTGCATTTTGTTGACATAAAACTGTTATTATCTCTTCAGCTCGAAAATAAACGAAAACTTATCGTCACCGACCTAAATGACAACGCTCCAATATTTGAGCAAAAGGTGTACACAAAAACGATATCTGAGGTAAGGCTACATCAGTCTACAGAAGATGAGTTGGCAAAAACATAATACTCCTGTCTTACACCTTGCAATACAATGAGCCCCTACAGGTTGTTTACGTGGTGAACCACCATGTGTTTTGTCTCTCCAGATTCAGGCAGTGAATACGGAGGTGATCAGAGTGAAAGCAGTGGATGCCGATATCAGCATAAACAACAACAGAATTACATACCGCATATTGGTGAGTCACACATGGGCCCGCATTCACCAAGAGTCCCAGAGCAGGAGTGCTGATATAGGATCAGATTAGTCTTTTAGATAATAATAAATAAGAAGGGAGACCTGATCCTAGATCAGCAGTCCTACTCTAAGACGCCTGATACATTCAGGTCCTGGTCTATACTTTTTAATAAGTGTAACAGCAGTGGTTCTGTGACCACACCTGAGCTACATTAGCTCCCTTAGCTTAGAGGGATGGACAGGAGATCCGGGTTCGAATCCTTTTGGTCACATAAATTAGTCACAGCGAAGTGATCAATATGTCACATTCACCAAAGTAAACAGCTAGTCTAAACTGTCCATACAACTGTCTTACAAAAATATATACAGCTACAATGTAGGTCTATAATCTATAGCAGATATTGGATAACCCAATGGAAATTATGACTGAACAGATTTATCTGATTCTTCCTCTGATACTGTTCCACAATGACTTTGGTCTTCCACCTTATTTAAGGACCCAGCACCCGCTGAATTTGAGGTCCGCAACGATGGGGCAGTACTGCTGAAGAGACCTCTGAACTACAACGTCGCCCAAAACTACAAATTCACAGTTGAGGCGCAGGTAGGTGATCTCACCATATCACACCCTACCACATTGGTCCAGAAATGGATATCCATGTTTATCTATTAATAATGCTTCTGGGATCCTTCCTTTTAGGATAATGGTGATCTCTTCGACACAGCAGACGTTGTTCTTGAGATTACGGACTTTGATAATCTGAATCCCTATTTCAATCACAGCCTTTACCAGGCTACCATACAGGAAGAACAAGTGAGTGTTATCATACCCATCAGACTACAAAATGTCATATGTGTATCCTTAAAGCCACTGTGTTGCTATGGTTGTGATGTCTATTTAATACATCATCTCCTCTTTAGACGGGGCCTTTCCTCACCATCCAGCCAGAGGGCATAAAAGCACAAGATGGAGACACTGGCATTAATGTGGCTATAGTCTACAGCATCAGTTCAGGTAATCTGAGGCTTTTACCACAGGCTTGGACTACAACTCCCATCAGTTTTAGGATTTTTTGTTGTTGATATGAAACAAGTACACTATATATACAAAAGTATGTTGACACCCATTCAAATGAGTCGATTTGCCTATTTCAGCCATACCCGTCGCTGACAGGTGTATAAACTCAAGCACACAGCCATGCAATCTCCATAGACAAATATTGCCAGTAGAATGGCCTAACTGAATAGCTCAGTGGCTTAAAATGTGGCACCCTCACATGATGCCACCTTTCCAACAAGACAGTTCGTCCAGTTTCTGCCCTGCTACTGTAGAGCTGCCCCGGTCAACTGTAAGTGCTGTTATTGTGAAGTGGAAACATCGAGGAGCAACAACGGCTCAGGCGCAAAGTGGTAGGCCACACAAGCTCACAGAATGGGATTGCCGAGTACTGAAACACGTAAAAATCATCTATCGGTTTCAACACTCCCTACCGAGTTCCAAACTGCCTCTGAAAGCAACGTCAGCACAGTAACTGTTTGTTGGGAGCTTCATGAAATGGGTTTCCATGGCCAAGCCTAAGATCACCATGCACAATGCCAAGCGTCGGCTGGAGTGGTGTAATGCTCACCGCCATTGCACTCTGGAGCAGTGGAAACTCATTCTCTGGAATGAATCACGCTTCACCATTGGGCAGTCCGGCGGACAAATCTGGGTTTGGCGGATGCCAGGACAACGCTACCTGCCTCAATGCATAGTGCCAACTGTAAAGTTTGGTGGAGAAGACATAATGGTCTGAGGCGGTCTTTCATTGTTTGGGCTAGGCCCCTTAGTTCCAGTGAAGGGAAATCTTAACGCTACAGCATACAATTACATTTTAGACGATTCTGTGCTTCCAACTTTGTAGCAACAATTTGGGGTTAGGCACTTTCCTGTTTCAGCATGACAATGCTCCCGTGCACAAAGTGAGGTCCATACAGAAATGGTTTGTCGATATCGGTGTGGAAGAACTTGACTGGTCTGCACAGAGCCCTGACTTCAACCCCATTGAACACTTTTGGGTTGAATTGAAAACGCAGACTGCGAGCCAGGCCCAACCTCACTAATGCTCTTGTGGCTGAATGGAAGCATGTCCCCGCAGCAATGTTCCAACATCTAGTGGAAAGCCTTCCCAGAAGAGTGGAGGTGGTTATATTAATGCCCATGATTTTGTAATGAGATGTTCGTCGAGCAAGTGTCCACATACATTTGGTCATGGAGTGTATCTTTGCATATGGAAACCATCAGAATATCATATTTGCATGAAAACGTATGTATGAGGTTCTGTTCACATTGTGGTGGAATGTTGTTGTGTGACTTTACCTCAGTATCGCCAAGCAAGTATCTCAGTAACTTCAACATCGACACAAACAGTGGAGTCATCTCTGTGGTGACTGGGCTGGACAGAGAGGAGATATCCACAGTCACTGTCAATATCAAGGTATTGGGAATTGTAGCTATAGCATTCTAGCATTTTACGATTACTCTAAATAAGTAAAACCGTACTTCTCTCAGTTCATTCTCACTGTAGATTTATTCACAATCACAAGTGCATTAAGACAGTTAACATGGTATGGGCATCAGGAGGGCTGGTGACCGTTGTATACATCCCAAGTTATGGATGTCAAATATCAACATCTATCACTTCCTTCCAGGCATCTCAGCAGGATGACAGCCTAAAGTCCGCTGACGCTTTGGTGTCTGTTACAATCGAGGACGTCAATGACAACGCTCCAGAGTTTGACAAAGCTAGCTACTCTGTTGCAATATTGGAGAACTCTCAAAAAGACACAGTTGTTTTCAGAGTCACAATCACTGACCTGGACAAGGTAGGTACAGTGGCATAAAAAACAAAATGGGTGATGGATTTACACAAAAAGAGATGTATTTCACTACTCGAGTTAGGAAGCGATGTCAATAAGTGCATATATTAAAACAGTTTACACGTTTGTATCTTGAGTTGTCTGTTTCTACATGAGCCAAATCATTTGTCACGCTTCATTTTATTTTTTCATTTTAAAACTTCATTCCCCCCCAATTGGACATGAAACCATTTTGTCTTTGTCTCAGGGTGGATTTGTGGGAACGTTGCAGATCCTTCCGGAGTCTGTACCTTTCTCTATACTCTTGGATGGAACTGTCATAGTGAAGAGTTCAGCTGACCTGGACAGGGAGACTGTTGGAAACTTCCTCTTTCAGGTCAGACACTCTGAAACATAACAGTACTCAGACCTACAACTTTTATCCATTTAGCAGCTGACATAATCACAATAGCTAACAAATCAGCAAGGAACCTGTAAATATGTCTAAAAAGGTGCAAACTCCAGGTCTAATGGCACTTGGCAGTGCCCTGTACCATCTAATAAAACATGTCTTATCAAGAAATCTGTCCCAATGGGGAGTGCACATGTCAGTTGGTATGCTGTTGAACACCTTCCCATGTCTTCCCTACATCCAATATGAAGATTGAAGCACGGGAAAATGACCCACCTAACCACGTTGTGTTGGCTGGTGTGAACGTCACCCTCCTGGATGAGAATGACAACAGTCCTCAATTTAAGAGCTCCATGTACAAGGGCAAGGTCTTCAAGAACCAAACAGTGGGGATGTTGGTTACCCAGGTGAGATGGCTTCTAACCTTGAACCTCAATTCGTCACTGTGTTTGTTAAAGTGTTTTGTCAGAGCCATTTACAATGTGGGAAACACATGATAGCCATAGTAACACGATTGTAAAAAGAAAACAATGGTATTGCTTTGGTCACCACACCATGTGATTGGTAGGTTGAAGCAGCCGATCTGGATGCTGGTGCTAATGGACAGGTCAAGTACTCAATAGAGTTTGGGAACGTGAAAGGATATTTCTCCATCGACGAAAACACGGGCGAGATAAAACTGGAAAAAAACATTCCTCTGGAGGAGAACAAGGTCCTTGAGTTCCCTCTCTATGTGGCAGCAAGAGATGGTGAGTCTAGGTACAGTCTCTGTATAGAGAACTTGAAGGTAGTGTCATGTAAACTATTTTGTGCAGCGCAATGTAGTGCAGAATTAATCTGAGCGTAAAGTTGAGGAGATATGTGAAAGAACACAAGCAACTCAAGCAAACATACCAGTCTAGTAACCATAGTATATATACACTGTAGACTAAAATAATATGAGAGGAATAGTGTATATCTACAGGAGGCTAGTCGGTCAACAGCTGGAGATTTGGTTATGGGTTCCCAAAAAAATTGCAGCCCTTAAGTGACTGTTCTCTCCTGTCCTGTAGGTGGCGTAATATCTCGTTCCTCCTCGGTGCTAGTGGATATCCAGGCACCTGGAGATTCCAACCCCCAGTTCCTCTTGAACACTTACCGTGGGAGGATAGAGGAAGAGACGGATCCAGGGACGGTGATTGTCAAGGTGAACTTCCCCAGAACCACTAAATTCTACTTCATCTGAAAAAAACAACCAGATCGATCCTATAACATTTTTGTCACCCCATATATAGGTGACATTCCTAGCAGTAACAACAGTAGTTCCCGTGACGCTTCAGGTCCTGACAGACGCCGACAAGTTTGCCGTTGACTCCAAAGGCGTTTTCACCTCTAAGGTCAAACTGGACTATGAGACCCAAAATAACTACTCAGTCCAGATCTCAATCTCGGATGGCACAAGCAGCGATGAGGCAACCGTTGTGGTGGAAGTGATTGACATCAATGACAACAGCCCCGTGTTTGGCGCCAGCTCTGTGACACAACTGGTCCCTGAGGATACGGAGGTAGGGGCCAACCTCACTGCCATGACCGCCACGGACGCGGACAACGGCTTCAACAGGGAGCTCCGCTATGCCCTCCGGGGAGGCGAGGGGAAGTTCGCTATCGATCCCAAAATAGGGATGGTGTCCCTGGCTGGGGCGCTGGACAGAGAGACCAAAGCAGAGTTCAGCCTGGAGGTGGTGGCTCAGGACCAAGGTCGTCCAGCTCTCTCCACAACCACCACTCTGCTCATTCAAGTATCTGACATCAACGACAATGTTCCAAGTTTCTCCAAGAAGGAATATGAGGTTGAGGTCTTAGAAACAGAGTCTGTGGGAACGACACTGGTCACACTAGAAGCGGTGGATCTTGATGAAGGCACAAACGGTACAGTGACCTATAGTATATTTCTGCAAGACCCTCCCTCGACCGTGGCGTTCTTCCAGCTGGACTCGTCCACTGGGGAACTGCGGCTGGCGCAGGCCTTGGACTATGGAGCAGTGAAGGTGTACAACCTAATGGTACAGGCTGCAGATGGGGGGACCCCGTCACTCATTGGGAATGGTTCAGTGGTGGTGAGGGTGAAAGATGTGAACAACAACCCGCCTCAGTTTAGCGCAGAGCGTTACGATGTCGCCGTCTCTGAGAACCTGGCCAGCGGAGCGGCTATCGTGACCCTGGAGGTCACCGATGAGGATGAGGTCAGAGAAATGAGACTGTCATTATTATCATGAGATTGATTATATTTCGTTATGATATAAACAATCTATAACATTACCATCTACATTGAGATCAGTGAGATCAGTGATATATCTGCACGATATGAAAAATATTGACTACGGTATATCGATTACAGTATAACAATGACGATATATCAACTACTATATATAATCAATGACAATATATACAGTACCAGTCAACATTTTTTACACACCTGCTCATTCAAGGGTTTTTCTTTATTTTGACTATTTTCTGCATTGTATAATAATAGTGAAGGCATCAAAACAATGACATTACACGTATGGAATCATGTAGGAACCAAAAAAGTGTTAAACAAATCAAAATATATTTTATATTTGAGATTTCAAAGTAGCCACCCTTTGCCTTGATGACAGCTTTGCACATTCTTGGTATTCTCTCAACCAGCTTCACCTGGAATGCTTTTCCAACAGTCTTGAAGGAGTTCCCACATGTGCTGAGCACTTGTTGGCTGCTTTTCCTTCGATCTGCTGTCCAACTCATCCCAAGCCATCTCACAGGGTGGCAGGTAGCCTAGTGGTTAGAGCGTTGGACTAGTAATCGAAAGGTTGCAAGATTGAATCCCCGAGCCGACAAGGTAAAAATCTGTCGTTCTGCCCCTGAACAAGGCAGTTAACCCACTGTTCCTAGGCTGTAATTGTAAACAATACTTTGTTCTTAACTGACTTGCCTAGTTAAATAAAGGTTAAAACATTTTTTTAAATGGGTTGAGGTCAGGTGATTGTGGAGGCCAGGTTATCTGATGAGGCACTCCATCATTCTCCTTCTTGGTCAAATAGCCCTTACACAGCCTGGAGGTGTGTTGGGTCATTGTCCTGTTGAAAAACAAATAATAATCCCACTAAGCACAAACCAGATGGGATGGCATATCGCTACAGAATGCTGTGGCACACTTGTGCCTTGAATTCTAAATAAATCACAGACACTGTCAGCAGGAAAGCACCATCACACCTCCTCCTCCATGCTCCAAAGTGGGATCCACACATGCAGAGATCATCCGTTCCCCTCCGCTGCATCTCACAAAGACACGGTGGATGGAACCAAAAATCTCAAATTTGGACTCATCAGATCAAATGACAGATTTCCACCGGTCTAATGTCCATTGCTCATGTTTCTTGGACCATTGGTTTCCTTTAGTAGTGGTTTCTTTGCAGCAATTTGACAATGAAGGCCTGATACACACAGTCTCCTCTGAACAGTTGATGTTGAGATGTGTCTGTTACTTGAACTCTGTGAAGCATGTATTTGGGCTGCAATCTGAGGTGCAGTTATCTCTAATGAATTTGTCCTCTGCAGCAGAGGTAACTCGGTCTTCCTTTCCTGTGGTGGTCCTGATGAGAGACAGTTTCATCATAGCGTTTGATGGTTTTTGAGACTGCACTTGAAGAAACTTTCAAAGCTCTTTTCCGGATTGACTGACCTTCATGTCTTAAAGTAATGATGGACTGTAGTTTCTCTTTTCTTATTTGAGCTGTTCTTGCCATAATATGGACTTGGTATTTTACCAAATAGGGCTATCTTCTGTATACCACCCCTACATTGTCACAACAACTGATTGTCTCAAACACATTAGGAAGGAAATCAATTCCACAAATTAACAAGGCACACCTGTTAATTGAAATGCATTCCAGGTGACTACTTCATGAAGCTGGTTGACAGAATGCCAAGAGTGTGCAAAGCTGTAATCAAGACAATGGGTGGCTACTTTGAAGAATCTCAAATAGATTTTGATTTGTTTAAAAATGTTTTGCATACTACATGATTCCATGTGTTATTTCATAGTTTTGATGTCTTTACTATTATTCTACAATGTAGAAAATATTAAAAATACCGAAAAACCCTAGCATGAGAAGGTGTGTCCAAACTTTTGACTGGTACTGTATATCGATGACAATATATAAATGGTGTATTTCATAACGATATCAACAATCTGAAAATATTTCAATACAACCATCCCACTAAAACATTTATGACTAATTTTGGAATGATAAACTGACACCATAATCTCTTCCTTTTAGGGTGGATTCTCGAATGGTGACTTCATATTTACCAGTGACACCTTCAACATAAACAAACAAGGTGTTGTTTCCCTGAAGAATGACGTCACCTTGGACAGAGAGACAAAGGATAACTATGTTTTACAGGTATACCACGTCATGTCAACCGACATGTGCTTCATCTGCATTTCTCATAAGATCTACACCCAAATATAGGCCCCAATAACAGTTGGGTTTACTTCCATAAATGTAATCTATGTAGAGTGGGGAAAATTGTTCATATCTTAACGATGGGCAAGGACGCAACTGGAGGACAATCTATCTCTTCCTATCACCCGGACCTCAACCCCACCTAGACACCAAAGTGAACATTGTCTTTGCTCATGTTGTTAAGTCATATAGGTGATAAAAATGTACAACGTGGATAGGCAAAAGCAGGCTGATAATTTTACTTAATATGCTCAGCGAGACCATGACGGTCAACAACGTTACACTTTGGAGTCAAATTTCAACAAAATTACATGCTAAGGTTTGTCAACTACGTCACGTGTTAAAATCGTAACCCTCTCACTGTTCAGGTGGTGGCGGTGGACAAAGATGGCCTGAACGCCACAGCCCAGCTCAACATCACCGTTCTGGACTACAATGACAACACACCCCAGTTCCCTACTCTTCCAGACCCCATCCCTTTCCCTGAGGGGGAGTACTCTGACAAGTCTCCAGGAGAGGTGTACCATATCCTTACCACAGACTCAGATCTCGGCTCCAACGGAGAAGTCACCATCTCCATCTCCTCATCTGCCACGCCATTTCGCTTCAGGGAGGTGAGTCCAACCAAATAATGAAGCTCCTGGTGAACCTTCTTTACATAATACATTTTGTTAGATGAGAATTTGGATCTAGGGTACCAGGTTCGTTTACTGAGGTGTCAATCATTTTGATTAAGAAATGACCAAACACACACAAAAGAGCAGACGCTTTTGATGACCTCATCATTGGCAAACCATGTTTCTTCTCACGACTTCTCATACTCACTTAATCATGAGCAATGTTGTTAGGGTAACACTGCGTATTTACACTAGTGTGTCTTATGCTGAAGGATGGGATGCTACTGGTTGTGGGTCCTCTGGATCGGGAGACCAAGGACATCTATGAGCTGGTCATTGTGGCCACAGACAAGGGCACACCACAGAGACAGGTACTATATACAAAACACAGTGGCCTAATTTCTAGGGTCCCTTCACCCTGAAATCAGTACGACATTACCATAGCAGTACCATATCATAACACTATACACCACAATACCATAACACACAATATCAAAGTTCTGTGCAGCCTGCCTTCTTAAACACAGTTGGTTTCAACCATTCCAACCCCGCTTCACCAGAACATGACCAGCATCAGAGTGAGCGTGACAGATGTTAATGACAACACGCCGGTGTTCAGTGCCAGTACGTACACGAAGAGCATCCTGGTGAAGGACACCAAAGTGGGGGACGCGCTGTTGACCCTCTCTGCCACAGACAAGGACATGGACCTGAATGCACTCATCACCTACAGGTTAGCCATGCACTGCTGTCAAAACTCACACACACCTCTGTTGTACTTTCTACTCCCAGTCGTGGAGCCGATACTGTAGAGATGAGTTTCAAGTCCAAATTAAGGAATAAAATCAGCCTAAATGGATCCTTAACAATGTTGAAGAAATGTGTCTGTTCCTACACCGAGTTATGCGTCAAATGCTCCTCCTCTGGCTATCTAGTTTCTCCTCAGGCGCCTCCCCTCGCTTGGCCCTGAATGGTAGCACAGGAGAGGTGACTGTGGTCTCTGACCTTTCGGATGTCACGGAGGACACACTGCTTGAACTCACTGCAATGGCAAAGGACAGCGGGATGCCCCCTCTGAACTCCACAGGTCAGGGATCGAGCATCGCAATTGGACTTGTGTTTGTGTGTTTTTGTAACGTTGAGTTAGAGTGTATTATTTCATATGTTAGTCTGAATAATGATGGATACTAAATCTGTGTGTGTTCTCTCTTTTCGCCTCATAGCCAATGTCCAGGTCTTCCTGATGACTGTCAGCCTTGGAGTGGACGTGGCCTTTGAGAACTCCTCCTACAACTTCAACGTTCCGGAGAACGAACCAAAAGGGAGAACCGTGGGGACAGTTAAGGCATCACCAGGGAGCCCCGTGTTTGTGGTTAATTATTTCCTGACCACGCACATGGACCTGTTCTCCGTCGATGCCCTAGGAGCCCTCACCACCAAAGAGCCGCTGGACAAAGAGACTGAGGAGTGGTACATCCTGGAGGTGGAGGCAGTGGACTCCAGGACTCCCCCTACTTCTGCCGTCGCAATGGTATGACCTATCCTGGTACCTGGCGACCAGATTTAGAGGACGTTTTAGAGGTGTTGCTTAGCTGAAAATATCTCATCATATGGGGGAACAGATTTCGGATCACAAGTAATCTTTCGTCTCTCACTCTCTTCCCTCACTCTTCCTCTCAGGTCAGGGTACAGGTGGAAGATGTGAACGAGGCCCCAGAGTTCAAGGAAGAGACGTATGAAGCCAAGATCTTCAGCATTGCCCCATACAAATACCCTGTGGTCCAAGTTCAGGTAAGGGATGCAAAAGTGAACAGCGGGATAACCACTACATCCCTGGTGCCATGTCAAAGTTGACATAAGTTCTCATCCAGCTCCTCCATCCTGACCCCCCACTCTTCGCCCCTCTCCCCAGGCCACAGACCCAGACAGTGGTGACAGCGGTCGTCTGGACTACAGTCTGACAGAGCCCAGCTCGTCTTTTGACGTGGACCGTTCCACAGGCCAGGTGTACGTGGTGTCAGCGGTGGGATTAGAAGGAAAGACAACCACCGTCCTGGTGAAGGCCACAGATACTAAAGGACTCCATGCTACAACCAGGGTGGAGGTGAGTGGTGACAACAGTGTACTGTACATATGGTAACACACATGACTTAACCAGTAACTTAACTTGCAACCGTAGTTACAGTATGCTGCTCTATTCTGCCCCCAGGTGGACGTGCAGGGAAGTGCCAGTAATGATGTCGTAGTCATCTCCCTCAACCAGGCCACCAATGTTGTGGAGAAGAAGGTCCCTGAGATGGAAGAGTAAGATATTAGAACTGATAAAGTTTTTGTACCACACAATATGAACCACACAAAAGTGTGGGGCTGTTAGACGGGGTCCTTTTGCCCACTTTATCTCTCTTCCTCAGTCTTTCTCATATGCCTCTCGTTCTCTGTGTCTCTTAGGTCTTTAGGGCGAGTTCTGGGCTGGACCGTGAAGGTGTTAGAGATTTCCAGCACCAGCAGAGGAGCTGTTGCGTCCCGGGAATCTGGGAGCGCCGCCAGGACGTACGTCAGCTTCATTGCCGTGAACAGCGGGGAAGTCATCCCTGCCAAAGACGTCAAAAGGTAAGATCAATGTGTTGTTGAAAATCACTTCATCCACAACAAAGTAGGCCATCCTATAATGAGAAAAACAAAGCCATTGTTGGTTAAAGTTTAACTTTGAGGATGGCGAGTCTGGGGTTGGTCTCATTAAGGGAATTTTTGTGGAACATTCTTTAGTAGTTGACATAGACATACAATGACTGGACGCAACATTGCTTCCACAATTTTCTATTCAGCACGATGAACATCCATGTCTGTTCTACACTATACAAATCTAATCGGAAAAATATGTAATGTGACGTTGCATTCTTGAGAATAAGCCCCTAATGCGCAGACCAGCTGGCTGGTGTGTTTATGGACATATTCAATCAAACCTTATCCCAGTCTGCTGTTCCCACATGCTTCAAGAGGGCCACCATTGTTCCTGTTCCCAAGAAAGCTAAGGTAACTGAGCTAAACGACTACCGCCCCGTAGCACTCACTTCCGTCATCATGAAGTGCTTTGAGAGACTAGTCAAGGACCATATCACCTCCACCCTACCTGATTCCAAGATGGCATAGCAGTTCAGACGTCTTTTGTCCTCGTCTTGTCCCGTATATATATACATATATACACACACAACTTTTTCACATACCTTTTTATATATTTTTTTTAATTTTCCATAAACTCATCTTCAAAACACTCTCCTGCAACCCGCCTCAACAATTTATATTTATAAAAAAGTATTATTTACCTCAAATCTGTAATCCTCCAAGAAGCTAGCCAGAAACTAGCCAGAAGCTAGCCAGGAGCTAGCCAGAAGCTAATCCAGAAGCTAATCAGAAGCTAGTTGCAACCGTAGTCTTTACTGGCTAATCGTTGGTATTCAGCTAACCACGGTTTGTGGTCATCAGCTATCCTTTAGCTCGAAAATCTATCGCCAGTTTTGTACGGCGCAGCGCGGCTCGGAACGGAACATACCGGACCAATTATTCTCTCCATGTCCCTGGATTTCAACCGCTAACTCTGGACATTCATACCTGGATCTCACAGCTAGCTAGCTGCTATCCGTGTGACTATCGGCTTTTGTCGATTCCGGAGCAAACATCAATTATTCCGGAGCTAGCCAGCTGAAGAGTTCCATCAATCACTCCTGGGCTACAATCACCTATCCGGACCCGTTTTACTGCCTACGTGGAGCCCCACCGGGCCTTCACAACTGGACTGCCGACGTTATCTACCCGAAGGAGTTATCCGGCTGGCTCCTCCGTCGCGACGTTACCTGAACGCCCATCTGCGGCCCGCTAACCGTTAGCTGTCTTATCGGCTGCTATCCGAATAGACAATCGGACAATTTATTTATTTATTTTTATTATTATTATTTTT
The DNA here is from genome assembly GCF_018296145.1 of Oncorhynchus tshawytscha. NCBI lineage: Eukaryota > Metazoa > Chordata > Actinopteri > Salmoniformes > Salmonidae > Oncorhynchus > Oncorhynchus tshawytscha. Next base: position 62,124,117 of record NC_056430.1, read on the forward strand.
CTTCATGGGCCTCTATAACTATATCTATTGTTTTTTTGTTGTTGTGTGATTTGGATTAATCCCCTCTACCACACGGAAACCCACTAATCTACTGACGGAACGCAAGAGGTGGCTAATAACAGACCTCCATCCTATGCTAGCTTGCTACCGATGGCCTGGCTAGCTGTCTAAATCGCGACCCCCAACCAACCTCTCTACTCACTGGACCCTTTTGATCACTCGACTAAGCAGGCCTCTCCTTAATGTCAATATGCCTTGTCCATTGCTGTTCTAGTTAGTGTTTATTGGCTTATTTCACTGTAGAGCCTCTAGTCCTGCTCACTATACCTTATCCAACCTATTAGTTCCACCACCCACACATGCAATGACATCTCCTGGTTTCAATGATGTTTCTAGAGACAATATCTCTCTCTTCATCACTCAATACCTAGGTTTACCTCCACTGTATTCACATCCTACCATACCTTTGTCTGTACATTATACCTTGATGCTATTTTATCGCCCCCAGAAACCTCCTTTTACTCTCTGTTCCAGACGACCAATTCTTATTGCTTTTAGCCGTACCCTTATTCTACTCCTCCTCTGTTCCTCTGGCGATGTAGAGGTGAAACCAGGCCCTGCAGTGCCTAGCTCCACTCCTATTCCCCAGGCGCTCTCTTTTGACGACTTCTGTAACCGTAATAGCCTTGGTTTCATGCATGTTAACATTAGAAGCCTCCTCCCTAAGTTTGTTATATTCACTGCTTTAGCACACTCTGCCAACCCCGATGTTCTAGCTGTGTCTGAATCCTGGCTTAGGAAGACCACCAAAAATTCTGAAATTTTAATCCCAAACTACAACATTTTCAGACAAGATAGAACTGCCAAAGGGGGCGGTGTTGCAATCTGCTGCAAAGATAGCCTGCAGAGTTCTGTCCTACTATCCAGGTCTGTACCCAAACAATTTGAACTTCTACTTTTAAAAATCCACCTCTCTAAAAACAAGTCTCTCACCGTTGCCGCCTGCTATAGACCACCCTCTGCTCCCAGCTGTGCTCTGGACACCATATGGGAACTGATTGCCCCCCATCTATCTTCAGAGCTCGTGCTGCTAGGCGACCTAAACTGGAACATGCTTAACACCCCAGCCATCCTACAATCTAAACTTGATGCCCTCAATCTCACACAAATTATCAATGAACCTACCAGGTACCTCCCCAAAGCCTTAAACACGGGCACCCTCATAGATATCATCCTAACCAACTTGCCCACTAAATACACTTCTGCTGTCTTCAACCAAGATCTCAACGATCACTGCCTCATTGCCTGCATCCGTAATGGGTCAGCGGTCAAACGACCTCCACTCATCACTGTCAAGCGCTCCCTGAAACACTTCAGCGAGCAGGCCTTTCTAATCGACCTGGCCGGGGTATCCTGGAAGGATATTGATCTCATCCCGTCAGTAGAGGATGCCTGGATATTTTTTTTAAATGCCTTCCTAACCATCTTAAATAAATCAAATCAAATTTTATTTGTCACATACACATGGTTAGCAGATGTTAATGCGAGTGTAGCGAAATGCTTGTGCTTCTAGTTCTGACAATGCAGTAATAACCAACAAGTAATCTAACTAACAATTCCAAAACTACTGTCTTACACCATAGTACCCTCCAAACTCATCATCAAGCTTGAGGCCCCGGGTCTCGACCCCACACTGTGCAACTGTGTACTGGACTTCCTGATGGGTTGCCCCCAGGTGGTGAGGGTAGGTAACAACATCTCCACCCCGCTGATCCTCAACACTGGGGCCCCACAAGGGTGCGTTATGAGCCCTCTCCTGTACTCTCTGTTCACCCACGACTGCATGGCCATGCACGCCTCCAACTCAATCATCAAGTTTGCGGACGACACTACAGTGGTAGGCTTGATTACCAACAATGACGAGACAGCCTACAGGGAGGAGGTGAGGGCCCTCGGAGTGTGGTATCAGGAAAATAACCTCACACTCAACGTCAACAAAACTAAGGAGATGATCGTGGACTTCAGGAAACAGCAGAGGGAGCACCCCCTATCCACATCGACAGGACAGTAGTGGAGAGGGTAGTAAGTTTTAAGTTCCTCGGCGTACACATCACGGACAAACTGAATTGGTCCACCCACACAGACAGCGTGGTGAAGAAGGCACAGCAGCACCTCTTCAACCTCAGGAGGCTGAATAAATTTGTCTTGTCACCAAAAGCACTCAAACTTTTACAGATGCACAATCGAGAGCATCCTGTCGGGCTGTATCACCGCCTGGTACGGCAACTGCTCCGTCCACAACCGTAAGGCTCTCCAGAGGGTAGTGAGGTCTGCACAACGCATCACCGGGGTCAAACTACCTGCCCTCCAGGACACCTACACCACCCAATGTCACAGGAAGGCCATAAAGATCATCAAGGACAAAACAACCACCCGAGCCACTGCCTGTTCACCCTGCTATCACCCAGAAGACGAGGTCAGTACAGGTGCAGGGACCGAGAGACTGAAAAACAGCTTCTATCTCAAGGCCGTCAGACTGTTAAACAGCCACCACTAACAGTGAGTGGCTGCTGCCAACATACTGACTCAACTCCAGCCACTTTAATAATGGAAAAATTGATGTAAAAATGTATCACTAGCCACTTAAAACAATGCCACTTAACAATGTTTACATACCCTACATTACTCATCTCATATGTATATACTGTACTCGATACCATCTACTGCATCTTGCCTATGCCGTTCTGTACCATCACTCATTCATATATTTTTATGTACATATTCTTCATCCCTTTACACTTATGTGTATATGGTAGTTGTGGAATTGTTAGGTTAGATTACTCGTTGGTTATTACTGAATTGTCGGAACTAGAAGCACAAGCATTTCGCACTACACTCGCATTAACATCTGCTAACCATGTGTATGTGACAAATACAATTTGATTTAATGGCCGTTCTCTGATGTTGCCCACAGCAAGCTGCAGAGCGAGGCGGGCACGGTGAAGGCAGAGCTAGAGAAGGTGTTTGGGGCGGGGCTGGAGCATGTGATGGAGGAGGAGTCAACCGACCCCGCTTCTGACCAGGTCATAGTCATCGTCCTGGGCGTCCTGTTCGGCCTGAGTCTGCTGGGATTGGTGGCGATAGTGACGTTCACCGTTATCAAGTGAGTAGCTCATTCATGATTGCTTCGTGTTTGTTATTAGCATTAAGTTAAGATCAGCAAGAAATGACTTATGATAATGAATCTAGCCCTTGCCACTAGCCATAATTGCAATTATGACCCCCTTATGCCCCAAAATGACTATGATACAAATTATTCTAGGCTAACCACTGTTTCAACATTTCAATTTCTTTTCAGGTTCAGAAGGATGAAAGAACCCACAGAGGACTCCTGTAGGCAAAGCTTTGACATTGATAGGCGAAATGAAGCTTACACGTAAAGTACTGTTTGAATATGCAATACATATGGCGTCTTAACGTTTGATTCATTGATGATGGGATGCAATTGAACGAGTAATATTTCAAATCAATACTTTGTCATTTTTAGACAGCTACTATGAGAGTTCTTTCTCATCCGCCTTTTCTTCTGGTTTAGAAACAGAGATATGAAGGCATCCTTAACAGGCTCAGAACAGGTAAGAACCCCGAGGCCAAACACAGGCCGTTCAAATATACAGTGCGATTTGTTGGTGAAGGGCGATGATCCATGCTGTTGTTTTTTAGGGGCAAAGGTCATGGAGAAAGAGTAAGACTTCACAGGAGGCAGTGCCAGAGTGTGACAGACAAGATGAAGATGGTGACAGCCATAACTCCTCTCTTTAGGTCCCACTGACAACTAAACACAAATAAAGCACACACAATGAATGTGCACCAGAGCAGTTAGACAGATGGAGCAACACTGCAATGAAGGAATGATTAGTTTACTCTGACTTATTGGTTGGCTAATGCACTAATGCTTTGACCGTCAATTGCTGGCTACAGTCTATGCTGCACTCATATTAGGAACATTTCTCTGTAAAACAAACAAAGACCTTTGGCCAATAAATGTAAAAATAGAAAAGGCTATGATATGAATATGAACATTTTAGCACTAAGAATAGCACTTACTATGAATTATTTTATATGCTAATACATTGTTTCTGAGTGCTAATGATGGTATGTATTTCCTCTGTCACCAAACATACCTGAACCAACTTTTCACTGCATTTAGGTTTAACTAATAAAAAAGACATACCCTGGATAGAAAGTGTCTTATTTTTACCAACATTTCTCTATGCTAATGCTTAGACTCAAACCTTTAGAACTGGCTCGAGCTTGAGACAACAGACTCATGTTCATTATGCACCAAACGGAAGAAAACAGATTGAAACGGGATTACCTGGACTTGTCCAATAAGACTCATTTTAGTTTTTTTTGCTATTGTACCATTACCATTGTAGGTCTGATGGATGGTGGGGTGTTTCCAAATACTTGTCCTGAAGGCAAGGGCGTAACTTTTTGTTAGAAATTGGAGGGGGTCAGGGTCAACACCCATCTAGGGGGGGGGATTGTTTAAAAAAATAGCTGTGAAATTATTGTTTCTGGTGAATATTTAAGGGAAAATAAATAAACTGCCCTGATAATTTCTTCAATATACCCCAATTACTACTGACACACCAATATTTTTCTATATTACTTTAAAACTGTCTTCTTACTCTTAACAGTAAGTCACCACCACACCACTTCTTAACTACATTTAAATGTCAAATATATTCTATTTGTGTACCCTTCACCACACTTGGCTAGTACTTGAATAACTTGAATAATTTCTTATACACAGTGCTTAACTTGGACTGAAATAGGTGCCGGTACTCATTTTTTTCAGCTAATATTCAATAAGACGAACAGGAGCTCAAGCAGTGTGAGTTGCCAGTACTCAGCTCCGGTGAGATCCTGCCAAAGTCAATCACTACTTATTAGAGGTCGACCGATTAATCGGAATGGCTGATTAATTAGGGCCGATTTCAAGTTTTCATAACAATCGGAAATCGGTATTTTTGGACACCGATTTTGCAGATTTTGTTATACTTTGATTTAATCTTTATTTAACTAGGCAAGTAAGTTAAGAACACATTCTTATTTTCAATAACGGCCTAGGAACAGTGGGTTAACTGCCTCGTTCAGGGTCAGAATGACAGATTTTCACCTTACAGTTAACTAGTCTAACGCAATAAATGACCTGTCTCTCTCTCATTGCACTCCACAAGGAGACTGCCTGTTACGCGAATGCAGTAAACCAAGGTAAGTTGCTAGCTAGCATTAAACTTATCTTATAAAAAACAATTAATCAATCATAATCACTAGTTTACTACACATGGTTGATGATATTACTAGATATTATCTAGCATGTCATGCGTTGCGTATAATTTGACTGAGCATACAAGTATCTAAGTATCTGACTGAGCAGTGGTTGGCAGAAGCAAATGTAAACATTAATTCAAACAGCACTTTCGTGCGTTTTGCCAGCAGCTCTTCGTTGTGCGTCAAGCATTGCGCTGTTTATGACTTCAAGCCTATCAACTCCCGAGATGAGGCTGGTGTAACCGAAGTGAAATGGCTAGCTAGTTAGCGCGCTAATAGCGTTTCAAACGTCACTCGCTTGCTCTGAGCCTTGGAGTGGTTGTTCCCCTTGCTCTGCATGGGTAACGCTGCTTCGAGGGTGGCGGTTGTCGTTGTGTTTCTGGTTCGAGCCCAGGGAGGAGCGAGGAGAGGGATGGAAGCTATACTGTTACACTGGCAATACTAAAGTGCCTATAAGAACATCCAATAGTCAAAGGTTAATGAAATACAAATGGTATAGAGAGAAATAGTCCTATAATAACTACAACCTAAAACTTCTTACCTGGGAATATTGAAGACTCATGTTAAAAGGAACCACCAGCTTTCATATGTTCTCATGTTCTGAGCAAGGAACTGAAACGTGAGCTTTCTTACATGGCAAATATTGCACTTTTACTTTCTTCTCCAATACTTTGTTTTTTTATTATTTAAACCAAATTGAACATGTTTCATTATTGATTTTGTTGATGAATTATATTAAGTTAAAATAAGGGTTCATTCAGTATTGTTGTAATTGTCATTATTACAAATAAAATAAAAAACCGGGGCTTTTTTGGTCCTCCAATAATCGGTATCGGCGTTGAAAAATCGGTCGACCTCTACTACTTATACCCAATTAATTTACAAGTCAGACGCAATCTGTCCAGAATGTTCTTACTTGGTTACACAAACTGAAATGCTCACCCGATGACCTGTTTGTCCTCTCCCTGCCTTAACATGAACGGTGCTCTTGCTCTCTCTCTATTGGCCATCTTTAAACCCTGCACTTTTCTCCTCTTTGGCATTGGCACCTCCATTAAGGGCACTGGCAACTTGTTCACTAGGGTGAACATGGACTCACTGAATGCTGCTCATCTGAAACTGCAGTAGAAAAGGAGAGGAGCCTGATATTGTGCTAGCTAGCGTTACAACAATTACACATCTTATCACCAATAGTTCCCTAGTTCCACAACAATATAGGAATACATTTATGAAGTGTTCATTCGTTTTTACTAATTTTAAAATGTCAAAACATTTATACATTGGAGCGCTCATGCATATTGCCGCATTCACGTGCTAGTTGGAACTAGGAAACTTGCTAACTGGTTGTAGTTTACACGGCATATACAGTACCAGTCAAAAGTTGCCACACCTACTCATTCAAGGGTTTTTCTTTATTTTGACTTTTCTACATAGTATAATAATAGTGAAGACATCAAAACTATGAAATAACACATGGAATCATGTTGTAACTAAAAAAAATCTAAATCAATTTCATATTGTCACGTATACTCCCTTTCCAGCGCTTGAGGTCGTTAGGCTGCTCATTATTACGCACACCTTCATTATCGTTATGGGCGTCAGCGCCTCAGACTCACCTGGACTTAATCACCTGCCTGATTACTTTCCCTATATGTGTCCCTCCCTTTGGTTATTTCCCTAGGCGTTATTGACTCTGTTCCTGTGTCCCATGTCTGTACTCTACTCATGTTTTGTTCTGTTAATTTATTTATTAAATGCCCTCCCTGTACTTGCTTCCCCACTCCCAGCATATACTTTACATATATTTTTGATTCCTCAAAGTTACCACCCTTTGACTTGATGACAGCTTTGCGCATTCGCTCAACCAGCTTCACCTGGAATACTTTTCCAACAGTCTTGAAGGAGTTCCCACATATGCTGAGCACTTGTTGTCTGCCTTTCCTTCACTCCGCGGTCCCACTCATCCCAAACCATCTCAATTGGTTTGAGGTCGGTGATTATGGAGGCCAGGTCATCTGATGCAACACTTCATTCTCCCGCTTGATCAAATAGCCCTTACACAGCCTGGAGGTGTGTTGGGTCATTGTCCTGTTGAAAAACAAATGATAGTCCCACTAGGCGCAAACCAGGTGGGGTGGTGTATCGCTGCAGAATGCTGTGGTAGCCATGCTGGTTAAGGGCACCTTGATTTTTAAACAAATCAGACAGTATCACCAGGAAAGCACCCCCACACCATCACACCTCCTCCTCCATGCTCCACGGTGGGAACCACACATGCGGAGATCATCCGTTCACCTACTTTGCATCTCACAAAGACACGGCGGTTGGAACCAAAAATCTCAAATTTGGACAAATGGACAGATTTCCACCGGTCTAATGTCCATTGCTTGTGTTTCTTGGCCTTTAGTAGTGGTTTCCTTGCAGCAATTAAGACCATGAAGGCCTGAAATCTCAAATTTGGACTGTAATCAGATCAAATGACAGATTTCCACCAGTCTAATGTCCATTGCTCATGTTTCTTGGACCATTGGTGCCCTTTAATAGTGGTTTCTTTGCAGCAATTTGACAATGAAGGCCTGATACACACAGTCTCCTCTGAACAGTTGATGTTGAGATGTGTCTGTTACTTGAACTCTGTGAAGCATGTATTTGGGCTGCAATCTGAGGTGCAGTTATCTCTAATGAATTTGTCCTCTGCAGCAGAGGTAACTCGGTCTTCCTTTCCTGTGGTGGTCCTGATGAGAGACAGTTTCATCATAGCGTTTGATGGTTTTTGAGACTGTACTTGAAGAAACTTCCGGATTGACTGACCTTCATGTCTTAAAGTAATGGACTGTTTCTCTATTCTTTTTTGAGCTGTTCTTGCCATAATATGGACTTTGTCTTTTAGCAAATAGGGCTATCTTCTGTATACCACCCCTATCTTGTCACAACACAACTGATTGGCTCAAATGCATTAAGAAGGAAAGAAATTCCACAAGTTAACAAGGCACACCTGTTAATTGAAACGCATTCCAGGTGACTATCTCATGAAGCTGGTTGACAGAATGCCAAGTGTGCAAAGTTGTCAAGGCAAAGTGTGGCTACTTTGAAGAATCTCAAATATTAAATATTTTGATTTGTTCAACACTTTTTTGGTTACTACATGATTGCATGTGTTATTCCAGTGTTGATGTCTTCCTTATCATTCTACAATGTAGAAAATAATCTAAATAAAAGAAAAACCCTTGAATGAGGTGTCCCCAAACGTTTGACTGGTACTGTAGTTATCCAGGTTTCAAGACTAACTTAAAAAAAAAATCTGAATCCTCCTGAAGTGCAATTTCAACCGTCGCAAACTGAAGATGAACCACCCCAAAATAAAATACCTTGTTTATTTTTGTTTTGATATGCCAACATGGATATGCCAACAACAGCAGTGGTGTAAAGTACTTAAGTATTTTTTTACTTAAGTCATTTTTTAAATTCTGTACTTTCCTATATATATATATTTGGAACAACTTTAACTTCACTACATTCCTAAAGACAACAACGTACTTTTAACTCCATACATTTTCCATGACACCAAAATAACTAGTTACATTTTTAATGCTTAGCAGGAAAGGAAAATGGTCCAATTCATACACTTAAAGAGAACATCCCTTGTCATCCCTACTGCCTCTGATCTGGCAGTCTCACTAAGACAAAATTTACAAACACAGCATTTGTGTTGAGTGTTGGATTGTGCCCCTGGCTTTCCATAAATAAGAAAACAATTGTGCCTTTCATTTGCTTAATACACTGCTCAAAAATTAAAGGGAACACTTAAACAACACAATGTAACTCCAAGTCAATCACACTTCTGTGAAATCAAACTGTCCACATAGGAAGCAACACTTATTGTGCAAATGGGATAGACAACAGGTGGAAATTATAGGCAATTAGCAAGACACCCCCAATAAAGGAGTGGTTCTGCAGGTGGTGACCACAGACCACTTCTCAGTTCCTATGCTTCCTGGCTGATGTTGGTCACTTTTGAATGCTGGCGGTGCTTTCACTCTAGTGGTAGCATGAGACGGAGTCTACAACCCACACAAGTGTCTCAGGTAGTGCAGCTCATCCAGGATGGCACATCAATGCGAGCTGTGGCAAGAAGGTTTGCTGTGTCTGTCAGTGTAGTGTCCAGAGCATGGAGGCGCTACCAGGAGACAGGCCAGTACATCAGGAGACGTGGAGGAGGCCGTAAGAGGGCAACAACCCAGCAGCAGGACCGCTACCTCCGCATTTGTGCAAGGAGGAGCAGGAGGAGCACTGCCAGAGCCCTGTAAAATGACCTCCAGCAGGCTACAAATGTGCATGTGTCTGCTCAAACGGTCAGAAACAGACTCCATGAGGGTGGTATGAGGGCCCAACGTCCACAGGTGGGGGTTGTGCTTACAGCCCAACACCGTGCAGGACGTTTGGCATTTGCCAGAGAACACCAAGATTGGCAAATTCGCCACTGGCGCCCTGTGATCTTCACAGATGAAAGCAGTTACACACTGAGCACGTGACAGACGTGACAGAATCTGGAGACGCCGTGGAGAACGTTCTGCTGCCTGCAACATCCTCCAGCATGACCGGTTTGGAGGTGGGTCAGTCATGGTGCGGGGTGGCATTTCTTTGGGGGGCCGCACAGCCCTCCATGTGCTCGCCAGAGGTAGCCTGACTGCCATTAGGTACCGAGATGAGATCCTCAGACCCCTTGTGAGACCATATGCTGGTGCGGTTGGCCCTGGGTTCCTCCGAATGCAAGACAATGCTAGACCTCATGTGGCTGGAGTGTGTCAACAGTTCCTGCAAGAGGAAGGCATTGATGCTATGGACTGGCCTGCCCGTTCCCCAGACCTGAATCCAATTGAGCACATCTGGGACATCATGTCTCGCTCCATCCACCAACGCCACGTTGCACCACAGCCTGTCCAGGAGTTGGTGGATGCTTTAGTCCAGGTCTGGGAGGAGATCCCTCAGGAGACCATCCGCCACCTCATCAGGAGCATGCCCAGGCGTTGTAGGGAGGTCATACAGGCACGTGGAGGCCACACACACACTACTGAGCCTAATTTGGACTTGTTTTAAGGACATTACATCACAGTTGGATCATCCTGTAGTGTGGTTTTCCCACTTTAATTGTGTGTGACTCCAAATCCAGACCTCCGTGGGTTGATACATTTGATTTCCATTGATAATTTGTGTGTGATTTTGTTGTCAGCACATTCAACTATGTAAAGAAAAAAGTATTTAATAAGCTTATTTAATTCATTCAGATCTAGGATGTGTTAATTTAGTGTTCCCTTTATTTTTTTGAGCAGTGTATAACAAGTTTGAAATTATTTATACTTTGACTTTTGATGCTTAAGTATATTTTAGCAATTCAATTTACTTTTGATACTAAAATGGTAAACCAAATACTTTTATTCAAGTAGTATTTTACTGGGTGACTTTCACTTAAGTCATTTTCTATTAAGGTGCAGTTGAAGTCGGAAGTTTACATACACCTTAGCCAAATACATTTAAACTCCGTTTCACAATTCCTGACATTTAAACCTAGTAAAAATTCCCTGTTTTAGGTCAATTAGGCTCACCACTTTATTTTAAGAATGTGAAAAGTCAGAATAATAGTAGAGATAATTCTTTATTTCTTTCATCACATCCCCAGCGGGTCAGAAGTTTACATGCACTCAATTAGTATTTGGTAGCATTGACTTTCAATTGTTTAACTTGGGTGCTTCATGGTTGGGATGTTGTTCTTCGACTTGAAAGCCTCCCCCTTTTTCTCCAAACATAACGATGGTCATTATGGCCAAACAGTTCTATTTTTGTTGTGTCAGACCAGAGGACATTTCTCCAAAAGGTACAATCTTTGTCTTCGTGTGCAGTAGCAAACCGTAGTCTGGCTTTTTAATGGCGGTTTTGGAGCAGTGGCTTCTTCCTTGCTGAGCGGCCTTTCAGGTTATGTCAATATAGGACTCGTTTTACTGTGGAAAAACATACTTCTGCACCTGTGTCCTCCAGCATCTTCACAAGGTCCTTTGCTGTTCTGGAATTGATTTTCACTTTTCGCACCAAAGTACGTTAATCTCGAGGAGACAGAGTGCATCTCCTTCCTGAGCGGTATGATGGCTGCATGGTGCCATGGCATTTATACTTGCATACCATTGTTTGTACAGATGAACATGGTACCTTCAGGCCTTTGGAAATTGCTCCCAAAGATCAACCAGACCTGTGGGGATCTAGAATTTTTTTTGAGGTCTTGGCTGATTTCTTTTGATTTTCCCATGATGTCAAGCAAAAAGGCACTAAGTTTGAAGGTAGGCCTTGAAATGCATCCACAGGTACACCTCCAATTGACTCAAATGATGTCAATTAGCCTATCAGCAGCTTCTAAAGCCATGACATTTTCTGGAATTTTCCAAAGCTGTTTAAAGGCAAAGTCAACTTAGTGTATGTAAACTTCTGACCCACTGGAATTGTGATACAGTGAATAAGTGAAATAATCTGTCTGTAAACAATTGTTGGAAAAGTTACTTGTGTCATGCACAAAGTGGATGTCCTGACTGACTTGCCAAGACTATAGTTTGTTAACAAGAAATTTGTGGAGTGGTTAAAAAACGAGTTTTAATGACTTCAACCTAAGTGTATGTAAACTTCTGACTTTAACTGTACATAGACTTGGAATCATTGGCCACTTTAATAATGGAACACTAGTCACTATAATGTTTAAATAATGCCAACAGTATATACTGCTTTACTCATCTCATATGTATATACTGTATTCTATTCTACTGTATTTTAGTCAATGCCACTCCGACATTGCTCAATCTAATATTTATGCATTTCTTAATTCCATTATTTTACTTTTAGATGTGTGTATTGTTGTGAATTGTTAAGATACTGCAGTACTGTTAGAGCTTGGAACACAAGCATTTTGCTACTCCCGCAATAACAATATGCTAAATATGTGTACGTGACCAATAAAATTATTTGATTTGTGTGCCTTTCCAAATCATGCATTTACCCCAGGTGGACCAATCAAGTTGTAGAAACATCAAGGATGATCAATGGAAACAGGACGCACCTGAGCTCAATTTCAGATCTCATAGCAAAGGGTCTGAATACTGAATATAATGTTAATTATTTTTTAAATCCCCCCCCCCCAAACAAAATGTGTTTTGTCATTATCGGTATTGTGTGTAGAATGAAGAGGATTTTATTTAATCCATTTTAGAATAAGATTGTAACGGCCTCCTGAGTGGCGCAGCGGTCTAAAGCACTGCATCGCAGTGGAGGGTTTGGCGGGGAGGGAATTTTACTTGGCTCATCGCACTCTAGCGACTCCTTGCGGTGGACCGTGCGCATGCAAGCTGTAGTCGGTAGTCAGTTGAACGGTGTTTCCTCCAACATATTGGTGCGGCTGCCTTCCGGGTTAAGCGAGCGGGTGTTAAGAAGCGCAGCTTGGCGGGTCATGTTTTGGAGGACGCATGACTCGGTCTTCCGAGCCCGTTGGGGAGTGCAGCGATCAAACAAGATCGAAATAAAATAAAAATTCCTAAAAAAAAATCTATTAAATTCCAAATGCACTGTATGCCTGGACGCATTGAAGCGCTTCTGGCGGCTCGTGGTGGATGTATATAGTTAGCCAACATCTCAAAGTACAGCCTAGGTGATTTGTCCACACTGACGCTGAAATGGAGGCGTCAGAAAATAGACGAACTTTTAATTACATAAATAGGCTTAAAAGGCAGTCATGTTTGACAAATATAATGTAAGATACTGAACTGTTTACATACTCAAGGCATGGTTCGTTCAGAATAAAATGGTCACAAGAGCTGCGAGACAGGCCAGTGTCTGTTGCGCACCACAACGTCAACCACTGTGAAATCTTAACGGAGGCAATCAGCATTTTAAAACAATTTAACCATAAACGTAATTGTTTAAAACCTGGAAGTTGTATGTCATTTTGAGGTCTTACCTTGTTCCAAAGTAGCCTAGCAAAAATCAGACCATAAAATATTGAAGGAATGATTTTATAAACAGTTCCTTATGCCACAGAAACCAGCATTTCTAGCAGGTTTCTATCAACTTTAATTTGTAGTCCAGCAGCCCAAGACAATCCTAGTTATATTAGCAACCCATGCTAGCTGTTGCATCTTTAGATCTCCCCTCTTTCTAAATGCTCATCTCGGTCACATAAAACCACTGACATTCGGTGCGCTTTTTTAGAACGGCTCCCGCCAATTGCATTTTGGAACATTCGAGTGTAGCCTATACTGCATTGTGCGCATTTCTGCGCTTATCATGGGCCAACCTCCCTTGGACCGGGCGCAGCGCAAAGCATATTTGGCAGTGGGGAGATATGATCATAAAATGAGGAACTGATTCTGTGGTGCAAAGCCAGAAAGCCTGTAGGTTCTTGGCGCTTTACAGTGGGAAATCAAACTAAACATGGCATATTATTGGGAGGTTCAAAATTGTCCCGTTGCGCCGCAAGTTACACACCTGCCTGAAGGGTCCCTGTGTAAACTGGTCTTCAGTACCCTGTAACAAATCAACACAAATTTAAACAGAGGATGGTTATGATAAAATACCAGCACACACTGGTCTCTCAAGACCAGGATTGGGAAACAAAGTAACCACATGTCATCTCAAGGGACAGTTTCAAGACTGTTTCAAAACACTGATCTAGCATTGGGGTGTGCACCATCACAACATATGACCCAGTCAGACAGATTGTTAAGGTGTAAAGTAAAACCAGACGTTGTAAAAAAAACAAAACAAGAGCAGAGCAGAGCTAATAATAGCGGCCATTTTGTGTCGCAGTCTCCCCAAATACCTTTCTCAAAATTGCTGCAGTCTAAGGACCAGGTTTCTCTTGAAAACATACTCCATCTAAATGGGATACATTTGATTTGATAAAGACAAGGTTCAATTAAAATTGTGGTTCTTCACAGCAGTGTAAAGCATAGTGGAATAATATGTCTGGAAACATTCTAGTAAACCTTACGACCGTGGTGAAAGCTTGGGGCGGCAGGTAGCCGAGTGATTAGAGCGTTGGGCCAGTAACCGAAAGGTTACTAGATCGAATCCCCAAGCTGACAAGGTAAATATCTGTCGTTCTTCCCCTGAACAAGGCAGTTAAATCCACTGTTCCTAGACCAGTTAAACCCACTGTTCCTAGACCAGTTAAACCCACTGTTCCTAGGCCATCATCGTAAATAAGAATTTCTTCTTAACCGACTTGCCTAATTAAATAAAGGTTAAATAAAAAAATAATAAAAGGCTGAATGGGGGATCCTTAAAACAATAAGTTAATCACATTGCTAAATCAATCTGATTTACTCCAGGATGTTTGACGATGTTACATAGAAAAACAGATCATAGCTCATTGTAGTTTTAAGTTCATAATTATTCATATTACAATGTATTCATTTATCCTATATTGAAAGAAATAAATAAAAATAAAAAATAAAACCAGAAGCAAGAAGGACAATATGGAATGTATTTTCAGTAAATAAAATAAAGCTCCAACTGTCACACCAAGTCTGCTTTATTTCACCCACAGATATCGTGTCAAATAAAGCACCATTATATATATATAAAGTTTTATATATATATATATATATCGTTTTCATATACACCGCCAGGCAACAACTAGAGAAGATTCTTTACAGAATCAAGTTTCTTGTGGTTCTTTTTTAATGTACAGGTAAACTTAGTTTGGATATTAACCACGGAAAAAAAGCAAGGGACCTTTGCCTCTTTCATAAAGTACAAAACTGGCACAGAGGACACCATTTTATACAGAGTAAAAATGCAATCAAATTAAATTGCATACAGAAGAGACTAAAATTTCTGTAAACCTTTCCCCGTTACAGCAACCTCAAACAAATAAATCACTTCAAAAATAACTGAAATCAGTCAAAATAAAAACCTTTTTGACCTTAGAAAAAATGTGCTATAGTCTTTTTATAACGATCTTTTTCGTCCACTGGATCGGCGGCTGTGCATGTTTATAGTCATTTGGGAGCATGCCGTCTAGCGCCTTCTTCTGTCATTGAAGCCGGAGAGGAGAGATCACGTGACATACCGGAGCACAAGAGCCAATCGATAGAAGCACATCAGCAGAGGCCAACGCAACACACACAGAAAAGGGAAACGACAAACGAAAGGATGAAAACAGGGAAAGAAAAGTGTTAAACGAAAGCGCATAATTCATTTAGAGAAAAGGAATAACAGACAAAAAAAGATATTAAAAGGGCTCGTGGTGCTGACAGCAATAATGGTGATGTCACGAGGAGGCGGAGCAGGGCCCTTTCCCAGATAGTTTTGTAACCACGGCGATAGTGGCCTCCACTGTCCTGTAGAGCATTTCCAGCGTGTCCGGAGGCGGGGCCGAGTTTGTCAGAGCCTGCGAGGGGGCGTGGCTACTGCACCCTGGGACCTCTGGCCCCTCTCCTGCTAGCCCCAGGGCAGATGGGAAGGCCAGGTCCTCCGAGGCCAGGGTGGCCGAGCCTCTGCAAGTCTTAGAGCCCGTCTCCCTCTCCTCCTTTGTCTCATCCATTGCAGCCGTTGCTTCCCTCCGCTCTTGCTCCTCTGCTCCTGCCATGGCTGCCTGCTGAGTCTGAGACGACTGCGGCTCCTCCCCTCCCTGTCCGCTGCCGCCATACGACAACTCTCCCGTCTCCGGGAGGGAGGAAGAGGATGATGATGAGGACGATGAGGAAGAGGAAGCCTCCATCTTCTCCTCCTTGGGGGAGGCGTCCCCTGGGGGTTGGCTGCAACTGGTGGCAGCGGTAGGATCCGGTGAGGGCGGGTCGTGCTCGGTTCCCGGGTCGATGAGGGACGAGGAGTCTCTCGTCTCTGTGTCCGAGGTGCTGGTGGGAGTCAGTGCCTCCTGGTGCTCCGGCTTCAGCTCGACACATGGGGGGAGGGAGGAGGTGGAGGGGGCGCAGGTGGGTCCGGAAACGGTCACACCCCCGGTGCTGGTGCCGGCGCTGGTGCCCTCCCCGGGGCCGTCGTCGCTACTCATCCGCCGGCGCTTCACTGGGGTGGCGCCCTCTTCCTCCGCTGAGAGAAAAGAAACTCTGGTGATTAACCTTCACATCTGTGTACAGGTACTACCATCATTAGCATTTTCAAATTCAATTCAACATTTCCCAACGAGTTTAAATGATAGAGTCCAACCCCGTTATCTGCTCACACTATTATGTGACAACAGGTTGAAAGGGACACCACACTTGACTACCATCAAAGCGTTTAAATGTTTCATGTTTGTGACAGTACACTGTATGCATGAGTGTGTGTCGTACCTTTGGCCTTGCGGTCCTTGGCCTCCTGTTCGAGCGCGCTGCGTTGCTGCACACAGGCGCTACACTTGGACAGCAACTCCTGCAGGGCCGGACCCAGAGCCGGGTCCAGCGCCTGGGGGGTGTGTATGGACAACATCAACGCCAACGCTCGCAGGTCCTAACGAGAGGGAGGGAGCGGGACAAAAGAACAGTGATTATCTAGTAGAGAAAATCATGTGAACAGGGAATCACAGTCCAGTAAGGCATGACTATGGAATTAACGATTACAGCATGAATACGGCCTGAATAGTGCATTAACAGAATGTGAATAAGGCGTGAATAGTGTATTATCGGAATGTGAATAAGGCATGAATAGTGGATTATCGGAATGTGAATAAGGCATGAATAGTGTATTATCGGAATGTGAATAAGGCATGAATAGTGTATTATCGGAATGTGAATAAGGCATGAATAGTGTATTATCAGAATGTGAATAAGACGTGAACAGTGCATTATTAGAATGTGAATAAGACGTGAATAGTGTATTATCGGAATGTGAATAAGGCACGAATAGTGCATGAATAAGGGGTACTGACAGCGTTGAGAAGGCCGCTGGTCTTGCTCAGCTCCAGGCGGTGCGAGGCCAGTTCGGGCTGTAGGCTGTGGTACTCGTTCAGCAGGTTGGTCACCAGCAGACTAATCAGGTTGGCGCAGCTGGGGCCTGACAGCACCTGGCTCTGGACCTAAGAGATGACACACACACACACTTACGGCCATGCACTCGCAAGGCACATCAACTTGGATTTAAAGTAGCAAGGGGTTAGCCTGAGTACCAGATCAGATTATGCAGTCTTGCCAACATCATTGGGGTCATTTGAAGTTGACAAGACGGCAAAACAGATCTGGGACTCAGGCTACACATGAAACGTTGGTAAAGGGTGCACTTCGTCATTGGATGCATAAATGAAATTACAGGCTATAAACGGGCTAAAGCAGAGGCTGTCAGTGTTGAAATAAACGGATGGTAGCGATGGCTCCAAGATGGCTACCTTGTGCAGGAAGCAGGTGAGGAAGGAGTAGGCCATGTTGTTGTTGAGGAAGGTCCTCTCGTCCATCAGGATGCACTTGATGTACTCGCCGAACGCCGGGTCCTCGCACAGAAGCTTCACACACGTCTTAGCCAGGGTTGACTACAGAACAGGATAGGAGATGTCAGTAGATTGTGATGCGTGTTAAGTGTGTCAGTAGATTGAGGCGTGTTAAGTGTGTTTGCAAGTGAGAGAGAAATAGTGTAGGTGACTGTATTTGAGTGAGTGTGTGTGTTAAAGTGTGTGTGCGCGCGTCTGTGTAAGTGTGTGCTATTTACCTGAGACTGGCAAAGCTCCGTCCACAGCTTGGGGAAGAGGGCCAAGTGCAGAGGCAAGCCCTCGTACGCTATCAGGACACCTGGAGTCAGAGAGATATGGTCATATTGGAGACCCCAGATACACAACCATACAGCCTCTTAGGTCATTAGATATATAAACATTAGAAATGAATCCACACACAAACCCCCACTTACTCAGTTTGACAAGGGTCTCTGTGAACTTCTCGCAGTTGATGGCGACTCGACACAGCAGGTGGATGAACTGGTGGTAGGACAGAAAGTAGTCTTGGAGCATCCGGTCATACACCTCATCTTTACCCTGAGAGAGAGAGGAGAGAAAGAGAGAGAGAAAGAGAGAGAAAGAGAGAGAAAGACAGAGACCGAGAGACAAAGAGAGAAAGAGAGACAGAGACAGAGAGAGAAAGAGAGAGATGGAAGTTGATGATCCTTCTCAACGACAGCAAGAAGACCACACTAGCGCAAACATACACACGGAATGAAAAGACCTTGAACTGAGAAGAAACATGCATACATAAACCACTTAATTTCCCCCAGAGGAAACTTCAGTTGTGGCACTATAAGGCACCGTTTCCACTTATCCAACCATTCTTTTAACAAGGTAGGACCGATTTAATTTAAGATAAGACACCAGGTAAGCCATCGAGAACAATCTCCCCAGAAACAAAGATCCTCTTCAGCATTAAGACCACCGGTCTGTTAACTACCATCAATACTTAAGATAACATGAACTTTGGCACGAAGCTTAAGAAACTGACGAACCGGCCAAGA
Organism: Oncorhynchus tshawytscha; assembly: GCF_018296145.1. Lineage (NCBI taxonomy): Eukaryota > Metazoa > Chordata > Actinopteri > Salmoniformes > Salmonidae > Oncorhynchus > Oncorhynchus tshawytscha. The sequence goes on from NC_056430.1 coordinate 62,142,918, forward strand.
GACATGAGACAAAGCAGTGGTACTATTCAGAGACACACACCTTGCTGGTCTCCACCATGGAAGGCAGGAGGCACATGTTGAGTTCAGGTCTGGGAGGCCGGATGTTGTTCTTGCCTCCCATCAATTTGATGTTCTCTCTGCAGGGCAGGTAAGGCCCAAAGGACACTGTGCACAAAGAGACAGTCACATTCAGACAAATCACAGAGGGACAAATCCTAGCTGGTTTTACGCAAATCTACAGCAACATATGTCAACGGGAGATTTAGACACACCAAAAAAAAGGCATATTTATTTTCTTTCTCGATATCTGAAGGACAGTTGAGAGACTGCCTCAGGCACGGAGAGGCCAGGACAGTCAGACTCCCTGGTACTCTGGCATGCACTAGGAGAACCAGAGGTTACAGACAGAGGCAGGGTCCTTAGGATAGCATGCTGCCTCATAATATGTGAACTGTGTCGTATTATCAAATCATCATGATTATTTTCATGATTGCTCGTGTTGGTCCTCATTAACTTGCGTCAGTACATAAGTTGTTAGTGTAGCAGTTGGAGGGGGACTCACTAGGGATGTTGCTGTGGTGGTAGGTGCAGTGGTTGTGCTGCAGGAAGGGCACCAGCGTGTGCAGGAAGTCATGGGGACTCAACAGGACCAGCTCCTTCAGAACATCTGGGCGGGGGAACAGAAATACAAAGGAACTACTAGTGACATCACGTCGAGTGATTGGAATTGTTCCAAAGGTCTACTGTATAGAAGTTGTGGAATAGTTTAGAGGGGAAATGTGGTCAAATACTATCCAAACAGTGTGTGTGTGTGTTCTTACCCAGGCAGGCATTGCGGAGCTCCGGGGGGCTGTAGGAGTTGAGGAGGGTGAGCAGCTTGTGGGCAAAGTCAATCCTCTCCTGCCACTGGATAAGAGCCTGCTTCACATCTACAGGAGAACAACACATGTTACACAGAGACTTTACATCAGGGTCCTTAAATAAAAAGGCAAGTCATTGAGCTCTAGTTAACAAAAAGGCAAGAACACAGGGCTTATTCACAAGGGAGTCAATCTTAACGTTCACTTCAGTCAAATGTTCTCTTAGTCATTAGTCATGCACTGATGTCAATGGGAGACAGAACATTTGACTTTGACATTAGGTTTTGCTACAAGGTAGGTGGTCAGTATAGAATAAATATCTTCAAAGTAATGACTTGGGATGTCGGTTGTGACATGAAAGCTTATTTTTAGTAATAATACTTGTTCACATTTTTACCACTTTAGATTCTACAAAACAATAAAAGAACGTTACTAGCAAAAGCCAGGATACTTGTCAAATAACTGGAATGTTCTCTTTTTGTTTACTTCCTGTCGCAGGGCATTCTGGTACTTGCAGTCAATAGCGTAATCCAATACTAATTTATACAACAGAAATATATACATAGTTCTCAATCTCCATAACATGAATTCTAATACAATTTTACTCTTACTTACGTAACTGTAAAATAAAAATAACTAAAATAAAATATCTTTAGATAGAGCTCAATGAATGAACAGTAAACATGAACTCTGTAACCCATTCAAGTTCTAACATCCAGAGAGGAGGGGGAGGGAGGGCAGCTTTCGCTGACCTTTGCGCTGCAGATAGGGCCGTGTGGCCTTGAGTACCGACAGGAAGATGGACAGCAGCTCCACCAGGTCCCCCGTCACATGACACGCTGTGGCCTCGTGGTACATCATGTGCAGGGTGTTGAACGACTGCACAGAGAGACAGAGAGGTCAAATGACAGGCAACGGTTTATGTTTGAAATTAAACCTGACCCTTAACGTTCCTACACTTTACAGTAAAATATTATTTTACTGGATACAGTTCACAATGAAGAAACTGTATCACAAACTACTAACATCATTTGCATGGTGTTGAACGACTGCAGGATGGAGAGAGAGGGACGGAGGGGCATGTCAAATGACAGGTCATGATTTATGCAACAGCTGATGTCATGATAAACCTCTACGGACACCCTTTACTTTGAGAAACATTAAAAAATATATATATAAAATCTCTTATAACGGACATAAACTACATTAAATTCTCATATTATTTACATTTTGAACCCGTTAACCCCAACCAAATCTTGATTTCCGCTAGCCGAGTGATGAACGAGACTTTTCGAAATGTGACTAGTCTACCCCCAACCCCACTCCTAAAACTAACTCAAAATTACAATATACAAGCCAGTGAAATGACGCAATGTATAAAATGGTTCAATATAAGCCCAATGACCATAATTAGTAAATGTGTGCAGAATGTCTGGTCGTACCTCTGTCATGAGGATGAGTCCTCTGTTGAAGACCACCAGCAGTCGGTCCTCATCGTTCTCCAATAACACACGGAAGGCACTGGAAGGACACAAAACACCAGATACATTATATCATAGACATCTACTGGATTTCACATAGCTTTCTCTGCGCGCGATTCCCCCCCCCCTGCGCGCGTGTGCAATCTCCCCTCTCTCTCTGTGTGTGTGTGCGATCTCTCTGTGTGTGTGCGCGCGATCTCCTCTCTCTCTGTGTGTGTGTGCGCGCGCAATCTCCTCTCTCTCTGTGTGTGTGTGTGCGCAATCTCCGCTCTCTCTCTGTGTGTGTGTGTGCGCGCAATCTCCGCTCTCTCTGTGTGTGTGTGTGCGCAATCTCCTCTCTCTCTGTGTGTGTGTGTGCGCAATCTCCTCTCTCTCTCTGTGTGTGTGTGTGCGCAATCTCCGCTCTCTCTGTGTGTGTGTGCGCAATCTCCTCTCTCTGTGTGTGTGTGTGCGCAATCTCCTCTCTGTGTGTGTGTGTGTGGGCTCTGTGTGTGTGCGCAATCTCCTCTCTCTCTGTGTGTGTGTGCGCAATCTCCTCTCTCTCTGTGTGTGTGCGCAATCTCCCTCTCTCTCTGTGTGTGTGTGCGATCTCTCTCTGTGTGTGTGTGTGTGCGATCTCCTCTCTCTCTGTGTGTGTGTGCGATCTCCTCTCTCTCTGTGTGTGTGTGTGCGATCTCCTCTCTCTGTGTGTGTGTGTGTGCGATCTCCTCTCTCTCTGTGTGTGTGTGTGTGCGCAATCTCCTCTCTCTCTGTGTGTGTGTGTGTGCGCATCTCCTCTCTCTCTGTGTGTGTGTGTGCAATGTGTGTGTGTGTGTCTGTGCAATCTCTGTGTGTGATCTCCTCTCTGTGTGTGTCTCCTCTCTGTGTGTGTGTGTGCGATCTCCTCTCTCTGTGTGTGTGTGATCTCTCTCTCCTCTCTCTGTGTGTGTGTGTGATCTCTCTCTGTGTGTGTGTGTGTGTGTGTGTGTGTGTGTGTGTGTGATCTCTGTGTGTGTGTGTGTGTGTGTGTGATCTCCTCTCTCTGTGTGTGTGATCTCCTCTCTCTCTGTGTGTGTGTGTGTGATCTCCTCTCTGTGTGTGTGTGTGTGATCTCCTCTCTCTGTGTGTGTGTGTGTGATCTCCTCTCTCTGTGTGTGTGTGTGTGATCTCCTCTCTCTGTGTGTGTGTGTGTGATCTCCTCTCTCTCTGTGTGTGTGTGTGTGATCTCCTCTCTGTGTGTGTGTGTGTGTGATCTCCTCTGTGTGTGTGTGTGATCTCCTCTCTGTGTGTGTGTGTGTGTGATCTCCTCTCTCTGTGTGTGTGTGTGATCTCCTCTCTCTCTGTGTGTGTGTGTGATCTCCTCTCTCTCTGTGTGTCTGTGTGTGTGTGTGTGTGATCTCCTCTGTGTGTGTGTGTGATCTCCTCTGTGTGTGTGTGTGTGATCTCCTCTCTGTGTGTGTGTGTGATCTCCTCTCTCTGTGTGTGTGTGTGATCTCCTCTCTGTGTGTGTGTGTGTGATCTCCTCTGTGTGTGTGTGTGTTCTCCTCTCTCTGTGTGTGTGTGTGTGATCTCCTCTCTCTGTGTGTGTGTGTGTGTGATCTCCTCTCTCTCTCTGTGTGTGTGTGTGTCTCCTCTCCTCTCTGTGTGTGTGTGTGTGATCTCCTCTCTCTGTGTGTGTGTGATCTCCTCTCTCTGTGTGTGTGTGTGTGCGATCTCCTCTGTGTGTGTGTGTGTGTGATCTCCTCTCTCTGTGTGTGTGTGTGATCTCCTCTCTCTGTGTGATCTCCTCTCTCTGTGTGTGTGTGTGTGTGTGCGATCTCCTCTCTGTGTGTGTGTGTGATCTCCTCTCTGTGTGTGTGTGATCTCCTCTCTGTGTGTGTGTGTGTGATCTCCTCTCTCTCTGTGTGTGTGTGATCTCCTCTCTCTCTGTGTGTCTGTGTGTGTGTGTGATCTCCTCTCTCTGTGTGTGTGTGTGTGTGATCTCCTCTCTGTGTGTGTGCGATCTCCTCTCTGTGTGTGTGTGTGTGTGTGATCTCCTCTCTCTCTGTGTGTGTGTGTGTGTGTGTGATCTCCTCTGTGTGTGTGTGTGTTCTCCTCTCTGTGTGTGTGTGTGTGATCTCCTCTCTCTGTGTGTGTGTGTGATCTCCTCTCTCTCTCTGTGTGTGTGTGTGATCTCCTCTCTGTGTGTGTGTGTGTGATCTCCTCTCTCTGTGTGTGTGTGTGATCTCCTCTCTCTCTGTGTGTGTGTGTGTGCGATCTCCTCTCTGTGTGTGTGTGTGTGATCTCCTCTCTGTGTGTGTGTGATCTCCTCTCTCTGTGTGTGTGTGTGATCTCCTCTCTCTGTGTGTGTGTGTGATCTCCTCTCTCTGTGTGATCTCCTCTCTCTGTGTGTGTGTGTGCGATCTCCTCTCTGTGTGTGTGTGATCTCCTCTCTCTGTGTGTGTGTGTGTGATCTCCTCTCTCTGTGTGTGTGTGTGATCTCCTCTCTCTGTGTCTGTGTGTGTGTGTGATCTCCTCTCTCTGTGTGTCTGTGTGTGTGTGATCTCCTCTCTCTGTGTGTGTGTGTGTGTGATCTCCTCTCTCTCTGTGTGTGTGTGTGTGATCTCCTCTCTGTGTGTGTGCGATCTCCTCTCTGTGTGTGTGTGTGTGTGTGCGATCTCCTCTCTCAGTGTGTGTGTGATCTCCTCTCTCAGTGTGTGTGTGATCTCCTCTCTCAGTGTGTGTGTGATCTCCTCTCTCAGTGTGTGTGTGATCTCCTCTCTCAGTGTGTGTGTGATCTCCTCTCTCAGTGTGTGTGTGATCTCCTCTCTCAGTGTGTGTGTGATCTCCTCTCTCAGTGTGTGTGTGATCTCCTCTCTCAGTGTGTGTGTGATCTCCTCTCTCAGTGTGTGTGTGATCTCCTCTCTCAGTGTGTGTGTGATCTCCTCTCTCAGTGTGTGTGTGATCTCCTCTCTCAGTGTGTGTGTGATCTCCTCTCTCAGTGTGTGTGTGATCTCCTCTCTCAGTGTGTGTGTGTGATCTCCTCTCTCAGTGTGTGTGTGATCTCCTCTCTCAGTGTGTGTGTGTGATCTCCTCTCTCAGTGTGTGTGTGATCTCCTCTCTCAGTGTGTGTGTGATCTCCTCTCTCAGTGTGTGTGTGATCTCCTCTCTCAGTGTGTGTGTGATCTCCTCTCTCTGTGTGTGTGTGTGATCTCCTCTCTCTCTGTGTGTGTGTGTGTGCGATCTCCTCTCTGTGTGTGTGTGATCTCCTCTCTGTGTGTGTGTGATCTCCTCTCTCTGTGTGTGTGTGTGTGATCTCCTCTCTCTGTGTGATCTCCTCTCTCTGTGTGTGTGTGTGTGCGATCTCCTCTCTGTGTGTGTGTGTGATCTCCTCTCTGTGTGTGTGTGATCTCCTCTCTCAGTGTGTGTGTGATCTCCTCTCTCTCTGTGTGTCTGTGTGATCTCCTCTCTCTGTGTGTGTGTGTGATCTCCTCTCTGTGTGTGTGCATCTCCTCTCTGTGTGTGTGTGTGTGTGTGTGATCTCCTCTCTCAGTGTGTGTGTGATCTCCTCTCTCAGTGTGTGTGTGATCTCCTCTCTCAGTGTGTGTGTGTGCGATCTCCTCTCTCAGTGTGTGTGTGTGCGATCTCCTCTCAGTGTGTGTGTGTGCGATCTCCTCTCTCAGTGTGTGTGTGTGCGATCTCCTCTCTCAGTGTGTGTGTGTGCGATCTCCTCTCTCAGTGTGTGTGTGTGCGATCTCCTCTCTCAGTGTGTGTGTGTGCGATCTCCTCTCTCAGTGTGTGTGTGATCTCCTCTCTCAGTGTGTGTGCGATCTCCTCTCTCAGTGTGTGTGCGATCTCCTCTCTCAGTGCGTGTGTGATCTCCTCTCTCAGTGCGTGTGTGATCTCCTCTCTCAGTGCGTGTGTGATCTCCTCTCTCAGTGTGTGTGTGATCTCCTCTCAGTGTGTGTGATCTCCTCTCTCAGTGTGTGTGTGATCTCCTCTCTCAGTGTGTGTGTGATCTCTCAGTGTGTGTGATCTCCTCTCTGTGTGTGTGTGATCTCCTCTCTCTGTGTGTGTGTGATCTCCTCTCTCTGTGTGATCTCCTCTGTGTGTGTGTGTGTGATCTCCTCTCTCTGTGTGTTACCTGATGAGTGTGGTCCAGCAGGAGCGTCCGTCCAGACAGCGGAGGTAGCAGCTGATGGTGGTCTTCTTAAACTGCTTGACGTCCTCCAGCTCCTCCTCCCTCATGTCTGACCGCTGGGCCACAAACAGCTGCATCAGGTTGAACAGCTCCTCCACCGCCTGCAGAGGGACAGAAACACCAGACACTGGTCAGAGACTCAGAGACAAACGCAAATCAACCTCATACAGAAGTCAGAGAGCCCCTCTAGAAACATCTTCAGAGGCCTAGCCCTCACTATTACCCATCTGATCTCTTCATGAAGTGCCTAGGGGATGTTTCTGGACAGGGAACATGCCTGAGAGGGTCATAGACATAGGCAGTATAACAGAGGGGTAGATAGTCGCCTGAGGCAGTAAGAGAGAAAACAGACAACACACACCAGCACCCAGTCAGAATCAGGGAATCTTCCCATTATACACAAAAGGGACAGAGAGTCAGTCAGCCGGACCACCCACCCCTGGGTACTGGCTGGCGTGCGGCGTCAGGTTCTTGAAGGCCCACTGGATGTTCTGGTGCGAGGCCAGCTGGCGGGTGAAGGCGGGCGACTGCTCGCAGCACATCCTCAGGATGCCGTAGTACGCCGGCAGCATTCCCCGGTTGAACAGCACCACCTGTTGGGAAAGCAGGCTTTTAGACTTGCCTCTAACGACTGGCCTACATTCTTTCTTTGACTGTTGGTAACATTTTTACATTTATAACTTGTTCCTGGATAAACAGCTAAGAAAAAGTTGCGTTTCAGAGACTGCTGCTCTTCGCTAGTCGAAGGCGCTTCTTTGCACCGAAGGTTAAAACTACTGAACTGTTGGATGTAGGGGCAGGGAGTTTGGTAAACATTAAGTTGGAATGGACAGTAGTCTGTGGCAGTAGCGTGGTAGCTGTTGTGGCAAACATGCACGACGCAACTCATCAACTATTGGAGGTAGAATCAGGCAACTTGGTAAACATGCTTCAGATGGGTATCGCCTTTGCCCATTTTAGTGTCAACGGTTGACCAAGTGGTACTGTTTCTATTGCTAGGACCTCGTTGCCTCTGCTCACAGCTAGATTTATTTATTTTTAAATTAGGGTGTCTCTGCAGCTATATTTATTATTTCCACCTCCTGGTCGTCGTGGTCAGCCAGGATGTAGTTGAAGGCAATGTTCTTAGTGACCACGGGGTTCTGGACGACCAGCCGGACGTTCTCGGGACACTCCATACACACGTTGTGCCAGAAAGAGAGCAGGGCCTGCTTGTTGTGGTTCGTGGCGATGGCTGGTTCAGACAGCTTGGGCTGAGGGGACATGGAGAAAGATCAGAAGTGTTCTTACTGCAGCTCAACTATTTCATTACTATCACTAGCGTTATTCTTCAATAAGGTGTGTACACCTTGGTGTACAGGTGAACACACCACAGAGGAAGAGAAAAAGGAACCAAACAAACCTAAAAAGGTAGTTAATATGCTTCATTTTTAAGTGTACCGCCTTGAGATGTACTAAATACCTGTATTCATTCTAGTGCAGACTTCTAATGACTTCTATGAATAACATGCAAATCTAATACTAGTCTAATTTATCACACTCAACTCTTCCCAAAGCAAACAAAGCCCTTTCAACCCCCCCTCACCTGGAAGAGGTTCCACAGGTCCATGAAGTAACCGGAGAACATCAGCTTCTCCGTCTTGGAGATGAGGCAGTAGGTCATGAAGCTGAAGTACTGCACCAGCTTGGTGGTCCCATGTACCGCCGCGTCCACGTACAGCTTGGCCCGGCCCAGCAGGCCCAGAAGCAGGTTGTACACCTGGTACAGGAGCCAAGGGAAAGATACAAGATATTACTCTGTATTTTTCATACAAAAATAAACATCACTTCAAAACAGTTCCTATGAAACAGACACTTTAATCTAAATCGCTGTACATGAACAATACAATTTCTTTAAAAGATACAGTAAGTCTCCTTTATGGGTTGTAAATTAAATCCTACAATCCCAGTATCAATAAAATATCTGTACCTGAAGTCTTTCGAAATAAAAGATATCATCCAAAGTCTGAGCAGGTGATCAGAAAATACCAGGAAATTGTTATTATTGCCGAGACCTGATTGGTCAAAATGTTGTCACTAACGATGGACACCGGTTTGACCTGATCGCATTTTAATTGTGTAATTAGCTCATTCGTGGTAGTAATCTTGTTATGGGTTAGGTTGTTGGAGCTTGTGTGTTATTGTAGCGGCAAGGGGAAGTCCAAAAAGTGTCGGTCTCAGGTCACACACTGTTACTGCTGTATATTAACATTCTAAGGAAGTAGGTACAAGAGCAACAGTCGGGTTAATGTTATGCCAAGTTAGTTTCTGAAGAACAAGGGCAAGGAGAGGTGGAACTCAACATCAATGTGAGGACAAGAGTTGAAGAGGGAGGAAACATCTGTGGGGGGGCCAGAGGGGCCCCAACGACACTAACTACAGCTCTCTCTCTCACACAGGCACAAAAGAGGCACAGACCTAGTTTCCGCCCAGCAACAGAGAGTAATTGTTTATCTTAGACGTACAAGGGGAGATCCGCCCAGTCGGGGTATAAATATATATGCGTGTGTAACTTGCATACAGGGACGGTCCTTGCCTTTCTGCCGCCCGAGGAGAGACAAAAAAACAGTTCAAAAGACGCCGGCTCACGCTTTTATTGACCGAGAACACATTCTCATTTACAGCAACGACCTGGGGAATAGTTACAGGGGATGAATGAGCCAAATGTACGCTGCGGATGATTAGGTGGCCATGATGGTTTGAGGGCCAGATTGGAAATTTAGCCAGAACACCGGGGTTAACACCCCTACTCTAACAATAAGTGCAATGGGATCTTTAGTGACCACAGAGTCAGAACACACGTTTAATGTCCCATCCAAAAGACGGCACCCGACACAGGGCGGTGTCACTGCTATGTTTTTTAGACCTGAGGAAAGAGTGCCTCCTACTGGCCCTCCAACATCAATTCCAGCAGCATCTGGTCTCCCATCCAGGGACCGACCCTGCTTAGCTTCAGAAGCAAGCCAGCAGTGGGATGCAGGGTGGTAATGCTGCTGGCTTATTGGGGTGCAGCCTACCATGTCGGCCAGCCATTATGAATACCCATACACGTGGTAGGCCCACCATTTGTAAAACAGGCCGTTGCATTGGCTTTATTAGTCCCGATTCCTGTGACTAATCAATTTGGCTATTTAAGCTCTGAATATCAGCCAGCCAACTTTATCAGGAGTTATCGTGAGCCTATTTGCAATGTGTTTGCACAACAGGAAATGCAGAAATATTTCATTTTTCGCTATGATCAACTTGTCAAAAATGTACAGATACACTGATCATGACAATGGGGTGAAACTCCTGGACAACAGTTGTGACTGTAGATTCTATACTGTCCATTTCACTTTGACCTGTCCTGTTTAGGAAATATTGTTTGTTAACGTGACAAGAGTATTTTTTATTTGATTGGGCGCAATTTAGTTTGATCAGAGAAACCTGCATGATGTAAAAAGTGTCCGTCTTAATAAATTGTCAATTTTTATCTGCAGCCTGTAGACTACAGAAAATGCCACGTACTCATTCTACCATGTGCTTTAAATCGGCTACATGATTTGCGTTAGACATTCTTTATTTTACCCCTTTTTCTCCCCAATTTCGTGGTATCCAATTGTTTAGTAGCTACTATCTTGTCTCATCGCTACAACTCCCGTACGGGCTCGGGAGAGACGAAGGTTGAAAGTCATGCGTCCTCCGATACACAACCCAACCAAGACGCACTGCTTCTTAACACACCCAACCCGGAAGCCAGCCGCACCAATGTGTCGGAGGAAACACTGTGCACCTGGCAACCTTGGTTAGCGCGCACTGCGCCCGGCCTGCCACAGGAGTCGCTGGTGCGCCAATAGACAAGGATTTCCCTACCGGCCAAACCCTCCCTAACCCGGACGACGCTAGGCCAATTGTGCGTCGCCCCACGGACCTCATCAATCTGCCGCCATAAGTGGACGCCTAATCCTGCCTAACGAGCAGGCAGGCCCTGTTGGCTCTATTAGCATGTTACGCTATTTAGCTGAAGCATCCAGTTGGGTGAATAAATCTGGTCTGAGATTATCTTCGGTGTCAGTCTGAACCTTGAGTAGAACCTAAACACTATTAAAACACAGGGAGACAGGACTGCAGTGTGTAACCGTACCTGGTGGAGCACCACGGTGGTGTCAGGGGACAGGGGCAGGTCCCGCGTGGGGATGTGGAGGGAACGCGTGGAGCGGAACATCTGGCGGAACGAGTTGCTGGGAATCAGGGAGACCAGGAGGTAGGCTGCCGCTAGAGGGACAGAGGGAGAACTCAGAGTTAGAGCAGCGTTTTGCCTCAATGTCGGTCCCTTTTATATTTCCAGGCCAACTTTACACACAATCGTCCTTTTGCTAGAGTGAGAAGAGAATAATGGGGATGAGTGCAGTGGTACCTAGCTCTCGGTTGGTTCTCTGTGAGGTGGGGATGGAAGTGAGAGAGGGACTAACAAACACCACACAAGATGAAAGGGCACTTTTGTAAACCTGTTTTAGGGCACTGTTTTATGGGGAGCTTTTGCAACCTACACGATATCTACAAAAGTATGTGGACACGCTGCTGACAGCCGTATAAAAATCGAGCACACAACCATGTCATCTCCATAGATAAAGCATTGGCAGTAGAATGGCCTTACTGAGCAGCTCAGTGACTTTAAACGTTGGACGGGCCAACAAGTCAGTTGGTCAAATCTCTTCCCTGATAAGAGCTGCCCCAGTCAACTGTAAGATCAGATAGATTTTATTTTTATTTATTTATTTTACCTTTATTTAACCAGGTAGGCAAGTTGAGAACAAGTTCTCATTTACAATTGCGACCTGGCCAAGATAAAGCAAAGCAGTTTGACAGATACAACGACACAGAGTTACACATGGAGTAAAACAAACATACAGTCAATAATACAGTATAAACAAGTCTATATACAATGTGAGCAAATGAGGTGAGAAGGGAGGTAAAGGCAAAAAAGGCCATGGTGGCAAAGTAAATACAATATAGCAAGTAAAACACTGGAATGGTAGTTTTGCAATGGAAGAATGTGCAAGGTAGAAATAAAAATAATGGGGTGCAAAGGAGCAAAATAAATAAATAAATAAAAATTAAATACAGTTGGGAAAGAGGTAGTTGTTTGGGCTAAATTATAGGTGGGCTATGTACAGGTGCAGTAATCTGTGAGCTGCTCTGACAGTTGGTGCTTAAAGCTAGTGAGGGAGATAAGTGTTTCCAGTTTCAGAGATTTTTGTAGTTCGTTCCAGTCATTGGCAGCAGAGAACTGGAAGGAGAGGCGGCCAAAGAAAGAATTGGTTTTGGGGGTGACTAGAGAGATATACCTGCTGGAGCGTGTGCTACAGGTGGGAGATGCTATGGTGACCAGCGAGCTGAGATAAGGGGGGACTTTACCTAGCAGGGTCTTGTAGATGACATGGAGCCAGTGGGTTTGGCGACGAGTATGAAGCGAGGGCAGGCCAGATTGTGCAAGGCCAGGGTTGTAAGCACCACATAGCTTAACCATGGAAATGCTGAACAGGATGGAGTGGCATTGTAGTGAAATCTTTATTTAATGTGTTCGCTTTATGGACTTCTTTCAAAGACATTGTTGCAGCGCCATCTACTTGTATTTATTTACTTATTTATTTTTGGAGGGCAACTCCTACTCAAATGAACTTTGTCATCGTCAACGTTATTATTCTGATACCACTATTTTTGTACTATACTCTTGTTTTATTCTGTTGAATGAAAAGGTTGAGAGACCACGGCTCAATTTAGACTGCAACTATGCAACAATTGTCTTAAGAGGCTGCATGTTTCATCTCAGGAGTTTGTGTTCAGCAAGTGGAAATGTGTCTGATAAGCAGTAAGAAGTTTGTTGATGGACATCTACATTGAGTTTAAGTTTGAATACATTTAAGATGTACTTGGGTATCACTGCTACACACAATACCTGGTTTGTGGCACGCTACCTGTCCCAATGCATAGTGCCAACTGTAAAGTTTGGTGGTGGAGGAATAATGGTCTGGGCTAGGCCCCTTAGTTTCAGTGAAGGGAGATCTTAACGCAACAGCATACAATTACATTCTAGACGATTCTGTACTTCCGACTTTGTGGCCAACAGTTTGGGAAGACCCTTTCCTGTTTCAGCATGACAGTGCCCCCACGCACAAAGCGAGGGTCATACAGAAATGGTTTGTCAAGATCGGTGTGGAAGAACTTGACTGGCCTGCACAGAGCCCTGACCTCAACCCTATAGAACACTTTTGGGATGAATTGGAACGCTGCGAGCCAGGCCCAACATTGATGGCCGACATCACTAATACTCGTGGCTGAATGGAAGCAAGTCTCCGCAGCAATGTTCCAACATCTAGTGGAAAGCCTTCCCAGAAGAGTGGGGGCTGTTTTTGCAGCAAAGGGGAGACCAACTCCATATTAATGGCCATGATTTTGGAATGACAAGTACAACAAGCAGGTGTCCATATACTTTTGCAGTGTAGTCAGTAAGAACTTCCAGACAGAGAAATACATCACAAGGGTTCTTACAGGTGCGGACACGGGGGTAGTTGTGGGCCAGTAGAAAGCGCTCCACCCAGTTTTCCATGTTCTGCAGCACCCAGCTGTGAGCCAGCTTGTTCCTGGGGGTCTGCACCGCCAACCAGTCCAGACACTGGCTAGGGTTGTACTCTATCACCTGGGAGAGAACACACACAACAAATATTTTTGGCAACGGCATCAAGATCAACTGAAATAACTTGATAATGTGGATTAAGGACAAATATATGGATAAATGTATGTTTAACTGAAGTAACTTGATAAAGAACAATGAATCAGATGAACCTATGTGCCCTCAAAGACCATCACTAAGCTAAGGACCCTGGGACTGAACACCTCCTTTTGCAACTGAATCCTTGACTACCTGTCGGCCGCTCCCAGGTGGTGAGGATAGGCAACAAGACATCCGTCCCGCTGACCATCAACACTGGGTCCCCTCAGGGGCACGTGCTTAGTCCCCTCCTATAATCCCTGTTCACCCACGACTGAGTGGCAACGCCTAACTCCAACACCATCATTAAGTTCGCTGACGACACGACGGTGGTAGGCCTGATCACCGACGACAAGACAGCCTATAGGAGGGTTAGTGACCTGGCAGTGTGGTGCCAGGACAACAACCTCCTCCCTCAACGTCAGCAAAACAAAAGGAGCTGATCAGTAACTCCAGGAAACGGAGAGCCGAGCACGCTACCATACACATCGACGGGCTGTAGTGGCGTGGGTCGAGAGCTTCAAGTTTCTCACTAAGGAATTAACATGGTCCACACACACCAGCAGTCATGAAGGCGGCACAACGCCCCTTGCCCCTCAGGAGGCTGAAACGATTTGGCATTGGCCCTCAGATTCTCAACGAAGTTCTACAGCTGCACCATTGAGAGAATCTTGACTGGCTGAGTCACCGCTTGGTACGGAAACTGCTAGACTACCAGCTCTCGACTCAACACATACGCTGCTGCTACTGTTTGTTATCTATCCTGTTGCCGAGTCACTCGACCCCTACCTATATGTACATATCTACCTCAATGACCTTGTACCCCTGCACCAAGATATCATTATAATTGTATATCTAAACCGTTGGGAAGGGCCCGTAAGGATCACTTAGTCTACACCTGCTGTTTATGAAGCATGTGACCAATAACATTGGATTTTATGTTGAGTGTGTGTGACCGTACCTCCCAGATCCTTTGTAATATGTATGAGGCGAAGGAAGGCATGCCTGGAGGACCACCTGACAGCTCCATCAGCATGGTGAGCAGTTTGAAGAAAGGGTTTGCCGCCTAAAAGAGGGATGCAGAGAGAGAGAAGGGGACGGAGAGAGAGAGAGAGAGAGAGAGGGGAGAGGGGACGGAGAGAGAGAGAGAGAGAGGGGACGGAGAGAGAGAGAGAGAGAGAGAGGGGGGACGGAGAGAGAGAGAGAGAAGGGGACGGAGAGAGAGAGAGAGAGAGAGAGGGGGACAGAGAGAGAGAGAGAAGGGGGCAGAGAGATGAGAGAAAGTAGAGAACATTTAAGGGATAAATTGAGATTTGTACAAACTAATATAGTTAGATAATAGATTGAGAGCATTATGTATTAAAAGTATAGGTTCTCACATCAGTGCTTACCTCAGGCGTCAGTTTAGCGATAGAGGTGAAGAGCATGGATACAATCTGGAATAGAACACCGGAGAAATTTGATTTATTTCATCTTTATTTAACCAGGTAGGCAAGTTGAGAACAAGTTCTCATTTACAATAGCGAACAAGATAAAGCAAAGCAGTTCGACACATACAACTGAGTTACACATGGAGTAAAACAAATAATACAGTAGAAAAATAAGTCTATATACAATGTGAGCAAATGAGGTGAGATAAGGGAGGTAAAAGCAAAAAAAAAAGGCCATGGTGGCAAAGTAAATACAATATAGCAAGTAAAACACTGGAATGGTAGATTTACAGTGGAAGAATGTGCAAAGTAGAGATAGAAATAATGGGGTGCAAAGTAGCAAAATAAATACAGTAGGGAAAGAGGTACTTGTTTGGGCTAAATTATAGATGGGCTAGGTGCAGTAATCTGTGAGCTGCTCTGACAGCTGGTGCTTAAAACTAGTGAGGGAGATAAGTGTTTCCAGTTTCAGAGATTTTTGTAGTTCGTTCCAGTATGTAATAGTAATAATAATTTGGTGGGTGCTTATATATTGTCCTATTTCAAACATGTATTAATACAAATTGGAAATGTGCTTTTTGCAAATTCCAACTCTCCCCGAGACACCCTCGGAGAGTGGGGTCAGGGTCTGCCATTAACAACGGTGACGTGTTTGTTTGTGGGTGCGCCGGTGTGTGTGCGTGTTAAACGTACGTGCTCGGCCAGGCGGTTGTTGTAGCGACACAGGCTGAAGATGAGGTTGCAGGTCTGCCTGATGTTGATGCCGTCTCGGATGTGCTGGAAGAGGAAGGGGAAGCCTTTCCCCCCGGTCAGGGCTGCCATGTCACTCTGGGACAGAGTCAGGTGTCTGGAGAGAGGCAGAGGGAGAAAAGGAGATTAGAATGAAGGTGAAATTAAACATGTGAAGAAGTGGGAGGATTTGATAGTGACAACAGCGAATAAATTGGGTTCTGTATGTGGTAGTATTTATAGCTAACTTTTGGGCTGTATTGCGAACACTATGTTGTCCTGCGCCAAAACTATGAACATTTCCTGTGACCCAGCAAATGTACAATACCAAATTGTCTAGTCACAACAATTTTCTAGTTCTGGGTGATACACAAATTGTCCAGTAACATTTACTAATCTCACTTTGCTAGTAGCAGGTCAAATCCCTGTGCCATACATATAGCTTTCCTGTGTCCCAAGTGGTGCCGTGACCGTCTCTGCCCGGCAGTGCCCTACCTCTCAGAGCGGGACTGTTCCACCAGCAGGGCGATGAGAGCTATCATCTTCTCCAAGGCGGCCGGGCGGTACTTCTCTTCCGCCAGGGACAAGATGTCCTCCTCCTCGTCCTCCTCTTCGCCCTCCTCCTCAGACAGCACCTCCACCTGGGGCTGGGGTGACCGGGTCATTACACACACCATCACAGTAACACACACACACACACACACACAAACTAGCGTATACTTACGTTCTCAGGCCCCTTGGTGCCCATGTAGAAGTGCACCATGATAGAAATGGCTTGTAGGGACAGAAGGAACTGACTCTGGAGGAATGACAAAAGAGAAAAACAGACCGTTGGCAAAAACCTTATTCTCTAAAAACACTTTTAGCCATACATCTTGGTGAGGTAATACCAAGGTCATGGGGTTCAAGCCCTGCAGGAAACAGAAAACATACTGAAAATGTATGCACTCAGAGAGCAGGCTCTGGTCAAAAGCAGTACACTGTCGGTAATAGGGTGCCATTTGGAACTCATTTGGGATATTTTTTAAAAAGTGTCAAGAGCATATTCCTATAAAATGACTATTGTTATCCACGACCCACCTCCTCCTCTCCCATCTTGGCGAACTCGTAGAGGAAGGCGAAGTACTCGGTCAGGTGTTTGCTGTGGGGCTTGACGCCATGCTCCATGATGGACAGCAGCGTCTTGACGAAGCGCGTCACGCACGAGCGGCTGCCGATGTCCTCCACCGGCCCGTCCATGTCGTCAGACCTGGAGGCCGCACACAGGAAGTCACATCAGACAACTTCTCAGGTCATGTTCATTCGGTACCAAACAAATGAAAATGGACTGAAACAGAAAGGGACTACCTTGAACTCCCATTTTCGTTTTGTGTTGCAAAGCATTTTGAAACATTCTCTTGAGTACCTTAATGAACATGACCCAGGTGATACAGTGGAATTAAACTTGGGAGTTTTCCCTGAGTTTGTCCAGAACATTATCAATCTAAACTTCTTTGGTTAGTAACCATTTCCCTCCATGTTGTGCCACAAAACTCCAAGTGCCCACAGTGCTAGGACAACTTGGTGACACGTGGCGCCTTTCTCTCAGCCAGCTAATGACAGACACACACAACACGGTGATGTCACACTGCATCGCCTCTAGTGGCAGCAAAACATGATCAGCTCAAGAGCCACATTATAGACGACTCATGGGATATCAGAAGCTAGTTTAATGTGGGAAAAATTCTAAAAATAAAATGTACGCGTAAGCCATCAATTGTTTACGCTATAAAGCTTACAAATTAACATGTTTCTGAGCTGTAAGTGATTGATTGGTTGATTGATTTCTACATAAGCAACCATTCCTACCCGTCCTCCATGCCAGGTTGTAGGTAGAGGTGGGCGTGGACTGGCCGCAGCCTCTGGATGACATGGATACACAGCCTCTGAAACATCTGATGGGGGAAAACAGGGCAGATAGTGTGAGTGAGTGTGTGGTTTGTGTGTCTGTGTGAGTGACTGCCGAACAATCTGAAAGGGGCTCTCACCTGTCGAACAATCTGATTGGGGCACTTGATGAGGATCTGCATGGGCCACCAGTTGTCATCAGCCATGCGGTCCAAAAACCACTGAAAGACCACAACCACACAAGGTTAGCAATTACCCTGATGACTGAAAACCATTCAGTTCAATATGTGGTCCCCGATTTGTGCTTCAACAAACAGTCGATTTACCTCGCAGGCCGCCTGGCTGTTGTTGAATTGTTTGGTCAGGAGCTCGATCCACTGCAACATGGTGGGCTGAAAACACAGACAAAATTTAGACAAACCTTGGCTCGAAGTTACAGACCATCTTCCACACGGTTAAACAGAGGGCAAAAAAATCTAAAATCGCTGAAAAATAACCTGACTGAAATTAAGGCTGGCCACTAGAGGGAGCCACCCACTGACAGTAAGGAGGGACAACTCACCTTTTCCTTAGAGTGAATGAACGTCTCCAGGACAAATGACGTGCTAAGCTGTAACCGAGGAGAAGTGTGAGAGTGGAAAGGATATTCAAAGTGTAAAGCCATAAATAAATCTGTGTCAAGTTTAAGGATTTTCAAATTAAGTTCTATGGTTGAGAATAAGGCTTTAAGTGCGGTCGTACCTTGGCAGTCATGAGGGAGATAGCTTTGGGGTCTGGTAAAGTGCTAGGGATGCTGCTGCAAAGCTGCCACATGAACCTGTAGGTAAGAGTACAGAGAGAGTCATAACACTGATCACAGAACAGTTTATCCACCAAGGCAACACTTTACCCTACATAACTTACACCAGGTTAACAGATCAAGACCCTATTCATATTTGAATGGATATGAGCTTTAATTGAGACAGTACTTAATAGGTCAAATCGATTGATACATTTCAGGGTCAAGTCAGGGGCACACAAGCAAAGTACTCTTAACATAAGTTCTCAATAATATCACATCTGCATTCAAGCTTCAGAAAAGGTACAGTCATGATGGCTAGTATATAAATGTGTCACTTACCCAAAGTACGTGTGCTCGAAAATGTTCTTGTCCTGGAGAAACTGCATGTTGTCTTGCCAAATCCACTGAGTAGAGAAAATAAAAGAAACACAGAATAAGTATTTCAAAGTTTTGAGAGAATAAAGAATGTGCGAAAGGCGAGTGCAATGAGATTGTAACCAGCCGGGTACCTCGAGTAGATCTGGAGAAACGTCGAAGTTGAAGTCTTTGCCATTTTCTTCCTCGAGCTCCACTCGCTTGTAGAAAAGCATGTAGGCACTGTGGGTCTGGAGGGAGAGACACGGGACAAACTGTCAACTAAAACCCATCATTTTATTCAACTAAATTTCACTTTAGAAAATGATTTACAAGGAAACTGACCTTCTCAAAGGAGAAGTCCATGAACTTGTCGGTGACCGAGTCGTATGTTTTTGTCTAAAAGACATAGGTTGGTGAGACGAAACATTTCAAAATTGAAAAGTATAAATGAGAAGGAAAACACTGGAGCTTTGTCCTTTATTTGAGGATTTACCGTCATCTCTCCACCGAAGCACTCGGAGGCTAGCTGGGCTGAATCAAATGGCTTCACCTCGGCATCGTTGAAAAGGTACCTGAGAAAAGCAAACTAAGTTAATGACAGTCGGTTATATTCCCCAAAATTCAAAAGCACTCAGATGCAGGACAGTGTATCGTAAGGCCATAACATGAGACCTCTTTTTTTTTTTAAATTCCCCACTGATCTTATTTCAATACTAGAGCCAGAGATATTCCTCACCATTTGTTATTCTTGTAGGCGTGCGGGTTGACGATGTCTCGGATGAAACTGTAGTAATGGCCGCCGTCCGCCGTGCCTGTGTGCACCGTGACGCCGATTAGGTCGTACTCGTAGCTCTCCGCCACCTTAGCCCCACCCTCCTCCCGGAAACCTGTAGTAGGGTATAGTGGACCACGTCAATGAGCAACCCATTCCTCCAATTATTGGTTGAAGGTATGCTGGTTGCTCCACCTAGCTTGCCCTCTGATAGGCTAGGTGGACCTGACGAAGATATCAAGAGGATCAAAACTCCTCATATAGCGGTGATAAATCACTGGGGAGCATTACAGACACGACTTTGTTTTCAAATATAATTTTTTCTATCCAGCACATTTGTCCTTTTTCTACAGACTATGAAAAGGGAATTCTCCTCATATTGCTATTCAACCCGATTTCAAATACACCAAATAGACAGTATAGTGACACAAGTGAATTTAGTACAGGGCCTATGGAGAACCAAATCAGGTGGTTGGGGGTCTGTCGGGAACAGGAAGTGACGCGTACCCTCTTTCCTGTCGCCCTTGGCCATGAGGAAGTCCTCAGTGTAGGGGGTCATGTCGAGGCGCAGGGGGAAGGAGAAGTGCGTGTTGACCTTCTCCTTCATCATGGTGACCATGTTGAAGGTGTAGCGCATGGTGTTGAAGCTCAGGATGCGAGGAAGCTTCTTGAAGCAGGCCCTGGAACAGAGCAGGATGGAGAAAAGGAAGGGAGATTAATATAAGCACAGGTCTTGGACCAAAAAAAAAAAAAAACACTAGAGATGTCAAAAAGTTATTTCTTCAAATCGTAAACCAACATCAACTGGTGGAAAACCAGCTAACCGTTCCAAAAATGTCTAGTATACAACTACCACCTCCAATTTATTATGTTTTGCTTATTTTCAGGAGAGAAAGTACAAGGCATTTGGACCAGCAGGTTCCTCGACTCACCTCTTCTCGGCGCGTACTTTCTTGCCACACTGGGAGCAGGTGTACATGTTGTCCCCCTCCAGTGTGTCCTTGATGGTCACCTCGTCCAGAGATTCCTGAGGATACACGAAGACACACCAACGTCTCTAGCAACATGCCAACATGCAGTACTGTATGCCCACAAGATCTAGGAGCGTAGAAAATACACCAGACTAACAGAGCACAACATAGGATGACATGAGGAAAAGTTTCCATTTGCCAGAGTAAGAATTCCAAGCTTAATAGAAGGCAGCAGTGTGACACTACAGTGCTATGAGATTTGAGACTTGTGATTGGAAGGTAAAACCCCAGTCTATAACACTTGGTTGCACTTCTAAACAAAGTCAACGATGTTGTGCTTACGTAGATGTTCTTCATGTCGGCCACCTGGCACCGGACTGTGTAGAACTCCTCGGCTGTCTGACTCACGTGGTCACAGTCCTGTTGGATGGAGACAATTAGTGGAATGAGAATGTGTGTGTGTGAAGCCACACACACGCACGGCAACATTTTGATGTGAATTTTTGTAGAGCAAAGGAATTATGCAAAGCACAAAAAAAGACAGTAAATCTCGTAGTGTGATTTAATGTGGTTTATAATGAGTTTTGGACTTTACACAATTCTTTTGCACTATGGAAATGTTGCCGGTAAACATTTAAAGGAGTACAGTGACTCTTACCAGCGAGACCACATTGTTGGTGATGACTCCGCCAAAGAGAGTCTTCACTGTGTTTTTCAGGTCCTGGGACATCTCCTCTATCTTGGTGATGAGGTCGGTGAAGAACTCGGTCATGTCCTTCTGCTCGCCCGTGTTCAGGGGCTGCTTGTCCATGGTGTAGGTCTTACAGAACGGACGGGGGTTGTACGCCTTCCTCTCGCTCTCCTGGAACCAGGGATGGAGAGGGGAGAAGAATTAGGCAACAGAAGAAAGGCGGAGTGGAGCAAAACTGAAGTAGCAGTGTCTCTACGGGGACAATGTCTGTTCTTGTCATCGGACTGAGGAGATAGAGAGGGGTGACAAAGGGCTGAAGGAGAGAGACCGGCTGCGTACCATGAGATAGGTGAACATCTTCTGGAGCTCCAGTAAGGTGGTCTTGTGCTTAATCTCCTCTGCGTACTGGAAAAAAACCGCACAACTCTCATTAATAAACAACATTCACAACCTCAACATCAAAGCATTCTTCAGGTGGCAGACGAAGTGAAATAGCATGTGTGGGATCAGCATTCTAGCGCAAAATGGCTGCCGCATATCATCCAGATGAGTGTTATATACACACACACACACACACACACACACACACACACACACACACACACGCGTGGATGAGGTGAAATTGCCCCATACAACCTACAGCACTGTGAAAAAGGAACCATTGTAATATCATCCATTACAATCACAGAGACAGAGAGATACAAAGAGAGACAGAGCGAGAGAGACAGAAAGAGAGAGACAGAGAGAAAGAAAGAGAATGAAAGAGAGGTGTATAAGAAAAGCATGAGGGAGAGCAAGAGAGGTACGATAGGACAAAGAGGGAGAAAGAGGTGCACAGTATTGGACTGACCTTAGCAGTGAAGACGGCCTGGCGTGCCTCAGGGATCATGTAGAGCTGTTGGATAGTGGAGGCCAGGTAGCAGGTGGCCCCCAGGTTAGTGAGGCCCACGAAGCGACACTCGGCACGCACGTCATCGTGGGGCCAGTAGTCCCACTTGTACGGGGCATGAGAGGCTGGGCGGGGTAGAAATGTCAATGGAATTAACTAAACACAAATCTTTATATCTTTCAGGAACCTAATAGAATATAAGATTATGTTATGTACATTGGATCCTAATCATATAATTTACAATGGGACCTTGAACTTAAATAGACCAACTTGCTCCGCTCATTTGATCCGGTCATGGAAATCCATGGAGCAGACATTACCAACAGGAAGGCCTGACTTCAACGGGATGCTATTTGGATGTTTGTTTAAAACCAGCGTATAGTATTCCCCCCCCCAAAAAAAACAGCTAGGCGTAGTTTATGGACAAAAACTATATTCAGTTCGGTCAACCAGCACAATGTCTGATTCAATAGCCATTGCATTCCCTTGGGCCCTCCCACCAATGCATTACTCTCACTGACAAATATTCCTAGTAGCATTTAACGGTTCCTAAAGGTTCCTCTCACTCTGCATGTGCTGGGACATGACCCAGTTGTGAAGCAGCCTGTAGTTCTCCACCGAGCCCTTCACCGTCTCCACCAGGAGGTCGTAGGCGGCAGCGCGGGCCGCATGCGACTTGCACTTGGGCTGGGCGCGGTCGGCCAGGCTGGGAAGGAGGAAGAGCAGGTTGTGGACGTCGCGCAGAAACTCCTGGCCCTCGCGGGAGAACTTGAAGGGGGGCTTGTGTTTGAGGACGCTGGTGGCGAGGCGCAGGAGGCCAGTGAGACCGTCGTCCTCGATCGCACCGTCCTGCTGGTCCAGGATCTCACGGCTGGGGAAAGAGAGACAGTTTGACAGTCGTTAGTATTTCAGAGGCATCAAAATAGGATAGTGAACAAATCAACAAATCGCGGTATAGCTAGATTCTTTCCAGAGACAATATTTTTGGATGGAAATACCCACAAATGTTACACTGAAACAAATCAAAGTCATATTTTTAGGTAGGGGGAAGAAAAGCAAGATGAAGACAATACTAGATAGCAGTTGATCAAGCAAACTTCATTGTCGAACTGTCTTGTGTATTTGAACTGAGCTGGCCTTTATGCTCCAGCAAGAATGTGGACAACGCAAGCAATCACACATAAAATATCTAATTCAAGAGAGACCTGGGTTGATCCTATTTCCAATATAGTGCGCTACTTTTGGCCCTAGCCAGCGGTCCAAAGGTAGCGCACTAAATAGGCAATAGGATGCCATTTCAGAGCGCCGAACTGGTCTTGGATTCATCTTGGACTCACCTCCGGATGCAGTCGGCCAGGTGCCTGGCTAAAGCATCCAGGTCCAACAGAGTGGTTTGGCTGGCGTCTTTGACGTGGATGTTGTCGATGAGCTTGCACAGCAGCCAGAAGTACTCCTTACAGCCCGTCCTCAGCACGGGCTCCTCTTCATAGTCCTCCACCTGAACACATAACCACATCAGCTACAGAGCCCCTTCACTTACATTAGGCATCTAACTTGACCTAGGAAGTGAATAACCCACACTGAACACATTTGTTTTAGTCAGTATACAGTACAACAAAATGGTGCTTGTGTGTGTGTGTGTATATATGCGTGTCTATATGCGTGCTGTACCCACCCGCAGTGGTTTAAGGGCCTGTGCATCGGGGAGGAACTTCAGCAGCGTGGAGGCGGCCAGCAGCAGGAAGGACCTGTTGATGGACTCTCCTCCGTCCAGACCAGACAGGGACAGCTTGTACAGGCCGTTACACGCCTCGTGACGCACCGCCGTCTGAGAAGGACAAGACACACACTCACTCCATTTGCATTTCTATTTATACAATTCTGTGACCCAGTTGATCCGTGTGATCTTGGTAACATCAAATAGAGGAAAGTATCGTGTTAACTTGAGTGTCTTGTGTTACCAAAGTCGCAGGGATCAATTGGGTCACAGAGTCGTTAGTATTTCAGAGGCATCAAAATAGGATAGTGAACAAATCGCGGTATAGCTAGATTCTTTCCAGAGACAATATTGTTGGATGGAAATACCCACAAATGTTACACTGAAACAAATCAAAGTCATGTTTTAGGTAGGGGGAAGAAAAGCAAGATGAAGACAATACTAGATAGCAGTTGTTCATCATTTCCCCCCCAGATCTCACCTCTGGCACCAACAGGGTGAGCTTCTTGAGCCAGTCATGGAGGTGGTCGCTGTCAGCCAGACTGGACTTGACCGTAGAGCAGCAGTGGGCCCAGCTCACCAGCAGCCACATGGAGTAGTGGGTCACTGGAACATAGGAATAACACATTAGACATGTGAAACTACTAAGAACAATGTGCTTAAGCACAAACAGAATGGACAGGAGGCTATGAAAGTGGTCCTTTCAGTGCAAAACGTGTGTGTGAAAAGAAATCTGTGGGGCTTTTCATGTAGATGAACATTATTTAAGCATACGTAGCATTTAGCTCACCTTCATGACGGGACCGGTGGTCTGACTGGGCCTTCAAAACTCTGCAGGTGAGACAGGAAGTAAACGTAGTCAAGATAGGTTGACGGAAACCTTCAGTACAAAAACATTTCACACTGATGTCCATACAACAATAAAACTTACAATGAATGCCTAAAACATTCCTTCAAATCCAATCATTTGTTATCCTTCAAATTCAAAAGCCTTCACTGGCATGGAGAGTGTGACCACATACGTTGCGCCACACCAAATATACTAAGTAGTTAAGTACTACACACTAGTGCGTAGTGTGACTATTGAAACATAGGCCACTCGTCTTCGGTGTTCTCTCACCTGTGTGCTAGGTTGTCGTAGGTGTAGGCCACGTTGATCAAGCGCTGGATCAGGTTAGTGCCTTGGACAAGGCCTAGGAAGACCTGACAAGAAAAAAAAGGGAGGTTTTTCAAGTGTTTAATTAAGATAGATATAATTAACCATGGGGATAGTTCAAGAGGCCAAGACACCACAGGGAGGGAAGTACAGAGAAACAAAACAGCTGCGAGCAACAGAAGAGTGCTCCAGAGGGAGAGGCATCAGAAGAGTGCTCCAGAGGGAGAGGCAACAGAAGAGTGCTCCAGAGGGAGAGGCAACAGAAGAGTGCTCCAGAGGGAGAGGCAACAGAAGAGTGCTCCAGAGGGAGAGGCATCAGAAGAGTGCTCCAGAGGGAGAGGCAACAGAAGAGTGCTCCAGAGGGAGAGGCAACAGAAGAGTGCTCCAGAGGGAGAGGCAACAGAAGAGTGCTCCAGAGGGAGAGGCATCAGAAGAGTGCTCCAGAGGGAGAGGCAACCGAAGAGTGCTCCAGAGGGAGAGGCAACAGAAGAGTGCTCCAGAGGGAGAGGCAACCGAAGAGTGCTCCAGAGGGAGAGGCAACCAAGAGTGCTCCAGAGGGAGAGGCAACAGAAGAGTGCTCCAGAGGGAGAGGCAACCGAAGAGTGCTCCAGAGGGAGAGGCAACAAAGAGTGCTCCAGAGGGAGAGGCAACCGAAGAGTGCTCCAGAGGGAGAGGCAACAGAAGAGTGCTCCAGAGGGAGAGGCAACAGAAGAGTGCTCCAGAGGGAGAGGCAACAGAAGAGTGCTCCAGAGGGAGAGGCAACAGAAGAGTGCTCCAGAGGGAGAGGCAACAGAAGAGTGCTCCAGAGGGAGAGGCATCAGAAGAGTGCTCCAGAGGGAGAGGCAACAGAAGAGTGCTCCAGAGGGAGAGGCAACAGAAGAGTGCTCCAGAGGGAGAGGCAACCAAGAGTGCTCCAGAGGGAGAGGCAACTCCAGAAGAGTGCTCCAGAGGGAGAGGCAACCGAAGAGTGCTCCAGAGGGAGAGGCAACAGAAGAGTGCTCCAGAGGGAGAGGCAACAGAAGAGTGCTCCAGAGGGAGAGGCAACAGAAGAGTGCTCCAGAGGGAGAGGCATCAGAAGAGTGCTCCAGAGGGAGAGGCAACAGAAGAGTGCTCCAGAGGGAGAGGCAACAGAAGAGTGCTCCAGAGGGAGAGGCAACAGAAGAGTGCTCCAGAGGGAGAGGCAACAGAAGAGTGCTCCAGAGGGAGAGGCAACAGAAGAGTGCTCCAGAGGGAGAGGCAACAGAAGAGTGCTCCAGAGGGAGTGGCAACAGAAGAGTGCTCCAGAGGGAGAGGCATCAGAAGAGTGCTCCAGAGGGAGAGGCAACAGAAGAGTGCTCCAGAGGGAGAGGCAACAGAAGAGTGCAGACAGGCGAAGAGTGCTCCAGAGGGAGAGGCAACAGTAGAGTGCTCCAGAGGGAGAGGCAACAGTAAGAGTGCTCCAGAGGGAGAGGCAACCGAAGAGTGCTCCAGAGGGAGAGGCAACCGAAGAGTGCTCCAGAGGGAGAGGCAACCGAAGAGTGCTCCAGAGGGAGAGGCAACCGAAGAGTGCTCCAGAGGGAGAGGCAACAGAAGAGTGCTCCAGAGGGAGAGGCAACAGAAGAGTGCTCCAGAGGGAGAGGCAACAGAAGAGTGCTCCAGAGGGAGTGGCAACAGAAGAGTGCTCCAGAGGGAGAGGCATCAGAAGAGTGCTCCAGAGGGAGAGGCAACAGAAGAGTGCTCCAGAGGGAGAGGCAACAGAAGAGTGCTCCAGAGGGAGAGGCAACAGTAGAGTGCTCCAGAGGGAGAGGCAACAGAAGAGTGCTCCAGAGGGAGAGGCAACAGAAGAGTGCTCCAGAGGGAGAGGCAACAGAAGAGTGCTCCAGAGGGAGAGGCAACAGAAGAGTGCTCCAGAGGGAGAGGCAACAGAAGAGTGCTCCAGAGGGAGAGGCAACAGAAGAGTGCTCCAGAGGGAGAGGCAACAGAAGAGTGCTCCAGAGGGAGAGGCAACAGAAGAGTGCTCCAGAGGGAGAGGCAACAGAAGAGTGCTCCAGAGGGAGAGGCAACAGAAGAGTGCTCCAGAGGGAGAGGCAACAGAAGAGTGCTCCAGAGGGAGAGGCAACAGAAGAGTGCTTCAGGAGAAAAGAGGAGAGGAAATAGATGGGAGAGAAAGAGGCTGCAGGACATTCTACTTTCGACAGAAATGTTGCCTTTACTTCAGAAATTAAGTTAAAATGACTTAAATTAAAATGTTTTATTCATCTTTTATTACTGGTTGCTCAATCTGGGGTTATTATACGTTTCTGTATTTCCGGCACATAAAGAGTTAAGGATGGCAACACCTCACCAGCGGTTAGCATTTAGCTGAGGATCAACGTACCTCCGTGAGGCGGGGGATGTGCAGGCCCTTGCCGTGGTCGCCGGCGGACTTGCGGGACTTGCCAGGCCAGGCCCTTTTGCGCTGGCTGTCGGTGAGGCCCGACCAGGAGAAGACGTCAGGGTAGGCCAGGTCCAGGTCGGCCGGGTCCACCGCAAACTGGCAGATGAGCTTAAGCAGGCAAGCTAGGCAGTCCAACAACCACTGGAGAGAGAGAGAGAGGTATGACCCATGTTAAACCTCAATACCAACTACAGAACATGGTCTTAAAAACTATTTTCAACTTAGTTTTATATCTGTCCTGTTCATTCCCCCATGTTTTTATATATTATTTATGATTGTCCACTTTGAAATTGGATAAATCGGCATCTCAGTTATCAATCAGTTTTCAATGTGTGAATAACTCTTTTACAGAATCATTACCACTCATCATTTGACTAATGTACTGAGACTTCAACTTTATTTCGTTTTATCTATACAACCCATTCTATTGCATTTCCTCCATGTATTAGAATGCGATTCTGATCCACCCACCACTGTCCAAGACTCCTGGTCTTTGGGCTCCAGAATGGCAGAGTTGAAGATCTCCAACAGCAACTGAAGCCCTCCAGACGACACAAACTGTAAAAAGAGAGCGAAAAACAGGAAATGGAATTGACTTGATTGATAAGTGGTTTTTAGGAAGGGTGTACAGTACGAGAGTTAGACAGTTTAAAAAAAGAGGCGTACCTTGCAGCTCCAGGAGTTCTTACTGTTCTCTATCTGGTCCTCGCTGGAGTCGTCAGAGTCCGGGTACAGGTCACTGTAGCTCCCCTGGACACAGACGGACAACACAGGGGTCATTCATACGCGTGTTTGAATCAGTGAGCAGAGCGAGGGTGTGCACACGACTGTGTATGCATGTGTGCAGCCCCAGTAGTACCGTGGATTCCCGGTGGATGCGTCG
Source organism: Oncorhynchus tshawytscha (assembly GCF_018296145.1). Lineage (NCBI taxonomy): Eukaryota > Metazoa > Chordata > Actinopteri > Salmoniformes > Salmonidae > Oncorhynchus > Oncorhynchus tshawytscha. The sequence continues at coordinate 62,170,887 of NC_056430.1, forward strand.
GTTGGGCTTGCCCAGGGCCTCGATGATCTCCAGGGCGTACAGCAGCTTGTGGGGGCTCTTGATCCTCAGCAGGTCCTTCCAGCACAGACCCTCGCCTCCCTACGGACAGACAGAGAACACACATGAGACAGGACGTATATCTTCACGCTGTCATTCATGTCCATGTGTTTGATTGGTGTGCAAAGTGGGTCAGAACAAGCACACCTCATTGAACAACTCAACTAATCGGCAGGACATTGATATGTTGAATGAGGTGTGTACGTGATGGGCTGGAACAAAAACGTACACTCCTGGGGCCCTGGGAATGTTTAAGAAATACTAGTAGAAACGAACGAGCATGACGCAAAGGTATAAGCAGGCCTGGTGGCAGGTGCGACAGCGTGTAGGGGAGTGCGGCGACAGCGTGTAGGGGAGTGCGGCGACAGCGTGTAGGGGAGTGCGGCGACAGCGTGTAGGGGAGTGCGGCGACAGCGTGTAGGGGAGTGCGGCGACAGCGTGTAGGGGAGTGCGGCGACAGCGTGTAGGGGAGTGCGGCGACAGCGTGTAGGGGAGTGCGGCGACAGCGTGTAGGGGAGTGCGGCGACAGCGTGTAGGGGAGTGGGTGTGAGAACAGGTGACATACCGTGTCATCGGCGATGTTCTGGAAGGCCAGCAGCATGTTGGGGCAGGTGGGCAGCAGCATGAGCAGCTCCCAGACACGCCTCGACAGGTTCTCAGCATGGAGGTGCAGCTCTTCACATCGTAGGTTCTGGAGAGTACAATAAAAGACTGTATTTAGAGATTTGAACAGAAATGCGTTATTTTCTGCTGTCACAGTGACAGAACCCACACACACAGCGGCAATAGAGAAGTCCTATAAACAGTGGTGTAAAGTACTTAAGTAGTACTTTAAAGTATTTTTTCTTAAGTAGTTTTATGGGGTATCTGTACTTCTCTATTTTTTTGGGACAACTTTTACTTGACTACATTCCTAAAGAAAATAAGGTACGTTTACTCATTTTCCCCAGACACCCAAAAGTACTTGTTACATTTTGAATGCTAAGCAGGACAGGAAAATTGTCCAATTCACTCACCTATCAAGACAACAATTACATATTTACCTGGTTTATTTGATATTAATGGTTAACAATTAATATTTGACTAATAAGACATTTCTGTCCTGTTAGTGTCTGTGTTTTCATGGGCCCCACTATTTCCCTGCAGATAATCTGGGCGTATGGCCACTGGAGATGGCTTGAGCTGACAAAATTAGTTAAAGACTGCATTACAGAGACAAGAATGTGTTTTACTAGAGATATCTTAGGAGTAGAACAATCCCTCATTGTCTCAAAATCATCCTTGCATCTGGGAAACTAAGCCAGAGTGGGGATAAGACGACAACAACCCACGTGTGGATAACGACAGGATGTGGGGGGGCAGCCTCATTATTGCTATAATTAAATAAATCCCTTCTGCCTCTGATCTGGCAGACTCACTAAACCCAAATGCATTGTTTGTAAATGATGTCTGAGTGTTGGAGTGTGCCCCTGGCTATCTGTAAATGATGTCTGAGTGTTGGAGTGTGCCCCTGGCTATCTAACATGATGTGAGTGTTGGAGTGTGCCCCTGGCTATCTGTAAATGATGTCTGAGTGTTGGAGTGTGCCCCTGGCTATCTAACATGATGTGAGTGTTGGAGTGTGCCCTGGCTATCTGTAAATGATGTCTGAGTGTTGGAGTGTGCCCCTGGCTATCTAACATGATGTGAGTGTTGGAGTGTGCCCCTGGCTATCTAACATGATGTGAGTGTTGGAGTGTGCCCCTGGCTATCTGTAAATGATGTCTGAGTGTTGGAGTGTGCCCCTGGCTATCTGTAAATGATGTCTGAGTGTTGGAGTGTGCCCCTGGCTATCTGTAAATGATGTCTGAGTGTTGGAGTGTGCCCCTGGCTATCTGTAAATGATGTCTGAGTGTTGGAGTGTGCCCCTGGCTATCTGTAAATGATGTCTGATTGTTGGAGTGTGCCCCTGGCTATCCATACATTTTAAAAACAAGAAAACGGGTCCGCCTGCTTTGCTTAATAGAAGGAAATTTAAATTATTTATACTTTTGACACTTAAGTATATTTAGAACAAAATTAATTTGGGACTTTTACTCAAGTAGTATATTACTGGGTGACTTTTACTTGAGTAAAAATAGGAGGAGGAGGGGTCAAAGGTTAGAGGTCATAGACAAGTGTTGACAAGGTGACAACTAGGGCTGGGCGTTATGATCGTGTGACAATAGACGTTTTTCTATCATTTCATATTATGGTCTGTCGTTTATTTTGTGTCGCAAATCACACTCAGGCTGACCACCTGTAACGCGAGTGCAGCAAGGAGTCAAAGTAAGTTGTAAGATAGCATTAAACTTATGACAATTGGGTACTTTCCCACCACTGCCTATAAACACATCCGAAGGCAGGCAGGCACACTCATAGTCAATAGCTCATTTTGACTCAAGTAATAGTTTTAACGTTCCGGTCAGATCAGGTGAGTGTTAGATGTGAGGGAGTGAAGAGGGGGAATAGAGAGGGGAGATGGATAAATGCATGCAAAAGAGAGAGAGTGAGTGACGTACAAACAGCACACTGGATAACTCCTCTCTCAGAGTCCCTGTGAAGGGAGAGACTATAAAAAGCGCTGACCGCCAGATGACTTTGCATTTCAAAACGAGACGGCTCCCGATGCTGTGACTAAAATATACACGTTGACAGATGAGCGCCTTACATCCTATGCACAACGCCTTCCAGGGCTGAGTCCCAAATGGCACCCATTCCCTACATAGATGCCAAGTAGTGCACTATTCTCTATATGGTGCACTACTATCAACCAGAACATATGAGCCCTGGTCAAAAATAGTGCACTATAAAGGGAATATGGATGGCATTTGGGACACAGCCCTGCAGTACGTTTTACTGGACTATCAAACGACTGCCAGAAGACAATTGGACAGTCGTGATGCATTATGCATGATGCACCTGGAAGGAAGAACCTCATTTATATTCTGGAAGGGATATTTGTTCAAAGTCTATTTGACATTTAATCGGATGGAGAGTATTTCGAGTCTGGTTTGTAGCCGTTTCCAAGCTGCTTTTTCAAAAGCTCTGTTGCTTTCTGATTTCCTTAGCTAGATTATTAAGGCTATTATTAAGACTAATAGACTAAAAATGTTACAATTATACAATGAAATCCATCCCCAAACACACACACACACACTGATGGAGATGCGAAAGGGATTCACCCACTCTTCCCCCAATATACAACCCCCTCATACACACACACCGACCTGCCAACCCCACTTTGTTCCCCCCCACACACACCATGGGACTGTCCAGGGCCCCCTCGCCCATCGCTCTGGGGAGCTTAAAGCAGGCTGGCATCTCACACACCCTTGACATCCCCTCACACACAGCCCTAACCCATGCCCCCACACATACACACTCTCCATGACCCACCTCGGGGCTGTCTCCCAGGGCACTGGGGGGTTTGAAGCAAGCCAGCATCTCCAGCAGGTCGAATAGGGTGGTGAGGTGGGGCTCCTGGAGCAGCAGTAGCATGGGGATGTGCTCCTTCTGGGGCGGGGGGAGACACGAGGCCGGGAGCTGCACCCCCTCGCCCTTACGCTCCCGCCGTGGGGCGCCCAGCGAGACAAACACCATCTGTAAACGAGGGTAGGGAGAGGCATGAGTGCAATAGATAGGGAGCCAATCACAGGTTATAGGAACTGCGGCTTTTAAAAGCAATGGTCCCAGGTTGGCAGAGAACTCCTTCGCGTAAACTCTGCATATGTCGGCTCAATGCGAAATGGCCTTTAAAAAGGCATAATGCCTAATAACCCGCGATGCGATTGAATCCCGGTTCTAGTGTGTGAATGTGTACGCCTACGGGCAGACTGCCAAGCGTGTGCAGGTATTTACCTGCATGTCTTTGAAGCCCAGCTCATGCAGGGTCTTCTCATCGTAGTCCGTGGTGAGCTCATGGCCAGAGGAGATCATTCTGACCGGACCCATCAAACCACCTGAAGGAAACACACACGCGCGTTAGAACCGCAGACTGTCGAAACACCCAACACGAAAAGTGGCTTCTGATCCATTAACTTGCTCCTTTCCCTTAGTGAATAACCACGACTCTGAAAGGACTGCATAGAAACGGTGTAAGCCTTCCTTCTGAGGGGAGTGCTTCAATAAACCACCAAAGGAAGTGTACATTTTTAATGAGGCGGTAAGGAAACCATTCACTGCATAGGAACTGCCCTTTGGGACAAAGGTCGAATTGGAATAAATTAAATTCAAGCCTACTGAGACCAGCCCGGAAACACTGCTACAAAATACACTGTGCGATCAGTGATTACTTCACGAAGGGAAGGAAGCAACAGCCTTGGGGAGAATCTCAATAGCATTTCCTTCATTCCATCCAATCGCATACTCATCCACTCCTTCTCATCCAATCGCATACTCATCCACTCCTTCTCATCCAATTGGTTTTAAGAAGGCGAGGAGAGGACGCGAGGAATCAAGGAAAATCAATCGAGACTCTCCATTAGTATTGGCGCAACACTGGATCAGGGGTCAAAGGTGAGACCTGGGAAGTCCCCCTGGCGGCTGCTCTGTCCAAACTCCTGCAGCTGGGCCTGTTGGTTCATCTGCTCCTTCTGCAGGTTCTCGTACCAGTGGGTCACCTCAGCCCGCAGGTCTGCCACCTGGTCACTGGGGTACATCTCGATGGTCATCTGGTACCACACACACAGGTAGGAACGTAGACACACACACACACACACACAAGAGAGACAAAGGCAAGTGGCCAAACAGACACACAGGCGCACAAACAGGCACACACACAGAAAAAGTGTGTTAGAAAAACATCCTTACAAACATCTAGAATGAGAACACAGCATTCACAGTAGTATCAAAACAGACTTATTTCTAATCCATAAAAGTATGAAATTAGCTTGCACCAATCGTTTCCATTCATTTTGACATCGTGGCCTGTAGATTCTTCCTAACACCACAGAACAACAAGAGCATTTGAGTGTGCGAATCTACCAAGGGTTAATAATTAAGTACCAAGATGCTGGGTACTTTCTTGGGTACCTTGTCGGGCAGGCCGGCGGGCTGGCACACGATCCTCAGTGGCAGAGACTGCTTGTCGCTCAGCGCCTTCAGGTGGCTGCTGATGCCCGTGCCCTCAATCTGCCACTGACGCAGGTGATACGCAAACCTGGAGAGGGGGCAGGAGACAAAGAGTGTTGGGGGGCAGGGAGAAAGTGAGAGAGAGCACCATAAAGACATACGGTTCTTAGCGCTGGTTGAAATTAGCTCTCCAGGTCCAGGGATGATCTCTACTAGGTGAGTCAGTAATATAGTTGAGGATAAGCGGTGTTCTGGTTAAATTTATAGGTTCAGGGCTTAAAGTACACAGGTTGAGCGGATGGAGATAAGGAGCGTGTGTGTTTCTCTGTGTGAGTTTCTGCATATCGTTTCTGTGAGTGTGTGTGTGCGCGCTCCCTACCTGCGTCGGAAGGCCTCCAGGTGGGTCTTGAGCATGAGCAGGCCCCGCTCGATGACGGTGAGGCTGGAGTGGGCGTCCTTCTCCAGGTTGGCCGAGGTCATCATCAGGCTCTCCATGCACTTACTGATGAACTCCTGCTCCTTCTCCAGGCCCGTCTTACCAGCTGGGGGACGGAGACGGACACAGGCGGGCAGGCATACACACACAGAATCAATATCGGTCAAAATCGTAAATCAGTAGGTCATCATGGGCACGTTTAAAGAAGCCTAGCGTCAACGCAAACATCTAAAACCGCTTGTTCAATATAATGACTATAAACTAGGATGTTTTGGATCCAACCCCTGAATCTAGACGTACTGCTGTGGACAGGGATTCACTTAAGTTTTTCGCAATATAAAACAAGGATGAAATGGTAGAGAAATACTACTGGTCTTCAACCATGTACCAGCTACCAACAGAGGTCCACTGACCGTTGATGTAGTAGGAGTTGATGTACTGGATGGCAGCGCGGCTGATGTCTGCAGACTGGGCCCTGAGGGCAATACCCCACAGCTGGTCCATGCCACACAGCTACAGAGAGAGAGGAGGGGTCAAAGGTTAGAAGTCATAGACAAGTGTTGACAAGGTGACAACTAGGGCTGGGCGTTATGATCGTGTGACGAGACGTTTTTCTATCGTTTCATATTATGGTCTGTCGTTTATTTTGTGTCGCAAATCACACGCTGACCACCTGTAACGCGAGTGCAGCAAGGAGTCAAAGTAAGTTGCAAGATAGCATTAAACTTACCTTATTACTTCCTAATTTGTCAAACGGGTGATGATTTAACTAAAGCACAAACGCTGCACGAATGTACCTTTCTCCAACGTGTACCTAACCATAAACATCAATGCCTTTCTTAAAATCAATACAAAGAAGTATATTTTCTTAAACCTGCATATTTAGTTAAAAGAAATTCATGTTGGCAGGCAATATTAAGTAGGGTAATTGTGTCACTTCTCTTGCGTTCATTGAACGCAGAGTCAGGGTATATGCATCAGCTTGGGCCACCAGGCTCGTTGCGAACTAATTTGCCAGAATTGTACATAATTATGACATAACATTGAAGGTTGTGCAATGTAACAGCAATATTTAGACTTGGGGATGCCACCCATTCGATCAAATAAGGAACGGTTCCGTTTTCACAGAAAGAATAAATGTTTTGCTATCGAAATGATAGTTTCCGGATTTGACCAAAGGCTTGTATTTATGTTATTATATTACATTATATTATAATTAAGTCTATAATTTGATATTTGATAGAGCAGTCTGACTGAGCGGTGGTAGGCAGCAGCTGGCTCGTAAGCTGTTTGTGGTGTGGGTATGAAAAGTCTGACACGGACCAGAAATTCTTCCTCTGCTAAATATGCCGCAGGCCGGTCCCAACAACAGACTCAAACACCACTAACCTCTTTTACCACCAACACAAGAAGCATGCGAAACAGTACGGAGTGAGTCTACGCGATGTGAGCCAAAAAAGTACAGTCGAGTTCTCAAAACAAACAACCGACTCAGAAGTTGCAAGAGGCTTTTGCCCGCGGCACACCAAATGGCAAAGAATCACGAAGATGGAAGGAGATAACAGCTGCCGTTACAATTTACATCTGTAAAGACAAGGCCCCAATTTACACAGTCGAGAAACGGGGGTTTGGTGAGTTGGTGCTAAAACTCAACCCAAGGAACCAAATGCAAATTGAGATGACACGTATTAATGCCAAAATAACATGCAAAACAGGCAAGCAGCTAAAAATAATATATTTTAGACCTACAGTTGAAGTCGGAAGTTTACATACACCTTTTTAAAATTCCTGACATTTAATCCTAGGAAAAATTCCCTGTTTTAGGGCAGTTGGGATCAGCACTTTATTTTAAGAAAGTGAAATGTCAGAATAACAGAGAATGATTAATTTCAGCTTTTATTTCTTTCATCACATTCCCAGTGGGTCAGAAATTTACATACACTCAATTAGTATTTGGTAGCATTGCCTTTAAATTCTTTAACTTGGGTCAAATGTTTCAGGTAGCCTTCCACAAGCTTCCAACAATAAGTTGGGTGAATTTTGGCCCATTCCTCCTGACATAGCTGGTGTAACTGAGTCAGGTTTGTAGACCTCCTTGCTCGCACATGCTTTTTCAGTTCTGCCAACAAATATTCTATGGGATTGAGGTCAGGGCTTTGTGATGGCCACTCCAATACCTTGACTTTGTTGTCCTTAAGCCATTTTGCCACAACTTTGGAAGTATGCTTGGGGTCATTGTCCATTTGGAAGACCCATTTGCGACCAAGCTTTAACTTCCTGACTGATGTCTTGATGTTGCTTCAATATAGCCACATAATTTTCCTGTCTCATGCCGCCATCTATTTTGTGAAGTGCACCAGTCCCTACTGCAGCAAAGCACCCCCACAGCATGATGCTGCCACCACGCTTCACAGTTGGGATGGTGATCTTTGGCTTGCAAGCCTCCCCCTTTTCCCTCCAAACATAACGATGATCATTATGGCCAAACAGTTCTATTTTTGTTGTTTCATCAGACCAAAGGACATTTCTCCAAAAAGCATGATCTTCGTCCCCATGTGCAGTTGCAAACCGTAGTCTGGCTTGATTATGGCGGTTTTGGAGCAGTGGCTTCTTCCTTGCTGAGCAGCCTTTCAGGTTATGTCGATATAGGGCTCGTTTTACTGTGGATATAGATACTTTTGTCCCTGTTTCCTCCAGCATCTTCACAAGGTCCTTTGCTGTTGTTCTGGGATTGATTTGCACTTTTCACACCGAAGTGCGTTCATCTCTAGGAGACAGAACGCGTCTCCTTCCTGAGCGGTATGACGGCTGCATGGTGCCATGGTGTTTATACTTGTGTACCATTGTTTGTACAGATGAACGTGGTACCTTGAGGCGTTTGGAAATTGTTCCCAAGGATGAACCAGACTTACGGAGGTCCACAATTTTTTTCTGCAGTCTTGGCTGATTTCTTTTGATTTTCCCATGATGTCAAGCAAAGAGGCCTCCTAGTTTGAAGGTAGGCCTTGAAATACATCCACAGGTACACCTCCTATTGACTCAAATTATGTCAATTGGCCTATCGTCAGCTTCTAAAGCCATTACATTTTCTGGAATTTTCCAAGCTGTTTAAAAGCACAGTCAACTTAGTGTATGTAAACTTCTGACCCACTGGAATTGTGATACAGTGAACTAAGTGAAATAATCTGTCTGTAAACAATTGTTGGAAAAATTACTTGTGTCATGCACAAAGTAGACGTCCTAACCGACTTGTCAAAACTATAGTTTGTTAACAAGACATTTGTGGAGTGGTTGAAAAACGAGTTAATGACTCCAACCTAAGTGTATGTAAACTTCCGATTTCAACTGTATATTTATTTTGTTTGCAACTATAGTTGAAGTGTTTTCTATTTACCTTATTAGATTTTATACATGCATATTTTATATTTTGTTACATGCTTCATTGAAAATTTGCTCAAAGGTTCTAAATGAGAGAAAATCAAATATGAGTAAGTTAGCTTTTATTTACTCAGTTTAATTCAAAATGTAATAAGAAATAGGCATGAAGAAATAAGAAATACATGTGGTCATTTAATATATACTATTTATTAATTGAATTTACAGAAAATGTGCTATATATCATTATCGGGATATGAAATGACCTATATCGGGATATATTCTGGCCATATCGCCCAGCCCTAGCGACAACATGGTTCAGTGAGAGGTATGACGGGCCTGGAAGTTAGCAAACTGAGACGTCAAACTGGGTGTGTTTGTGTGAATAAAAATGTGTGTATGAGCAACTATACTCGGGTGTGTGTGTCCCTATGTGTGTGTGTGTGCTTGAATCCTTCTCTGCAATGTGATTTGTGGATTCAAATATTTGAAGTGTGTGTGTGTGTACCTCGCAGTTGGAGCCGCTGTCGTAGGCGCTGGTGGCCAGACGGGCCAGGTTACAGAGATGCTGGAAAAGGTTGAGGCCCGTCATGCTGATGGTCTCCGGCTTCAGCTGGGGCATCTGAGGAAACACAGGAGGTATTAAGGGCAAAAGGTATTACAATGGTAGACTTGTGACTTTAAGGCCAAGGCTTTTGAACGATTTGGGCAACTTTACAAATTTGTTTCCCCCGGCTACTCAATCCCTTTTCAATTACCTTTCACAATGACTTCCCAACTTTGAGACTTTTTACAAGTTAAGTTGTTTTTCTTTATTTATTTGTTTTACAGATTCTAGCTATCAATTTGTGGCGTATTTTCTTTTAGTTGTTGCTGAGATTCACTATTTATCAACAGACCATGCTGGCAAGACCCTTGTCATAGACACCCCTCCCCACTGAGACCAGATGGTCCAGTCCGGTCGTACCTTTTCCAGGAAGAGGTGTTTGTAGGTCTCCATGCCCATGGCGTGCTGGTCTTTGCTGCGGACTTGGTTGAGGAACCAGTGGAGAGCATCGTCGTAACACTCTCCATCCTCCACCAGGCAGTGCCACAGGATGTCCACCTGCTCTAGACTCAGTCCTGAGGGAGAGGAGGGGCTGCTAGAGTGTGTGTTCATGTACAAATACCCCGCTGCTATATATACACACACACACACACTGCTGAGGAGCTTAAATGACGTCTGACTGTTGGTACACAACACACACACTTCAGACTGTAAAGGGGAAGATGAGGGTATCACTCCCACACGGGATCCACAATGGACACACAACCAGATAGACATGTACACCGCATTCACGTAAACACAATATAAATGGTTGCCAGAGAGGATTGGCTGCACTATCACGTTATGTTATTTATTTTGTATCATGGAGAATGGCAGTCTGTACGTCCTGGTCGGGAGCCACCGGGGCAGGGAGTCTCCCAGTCAACCTCTAAATCCCAAACATTAGCTCCTCCTCAAACAGACACATAAGTCTGCAAACGCACCCATGCACACAGCACACACAAACACAGCCATACACAAAAGTCACACACATGGCTATGAACGGAGTGAGTTAGCTAGCTAGGTAGATCCGGTCACCCCTCTCCAGAGACTCCAGAGGACAAAGATGTCTCTGTTGTAGGAGAGAGAGCGGATCATCAGGTTGCACTTCTCTAGGGCCAATTCCACCCCCAGGGTGTAACCAGCCAGCCATAGAGGCACAGATGCAGACAATGATAGGGAATGTTTCTGTTGAGCTGGATGTGAAGACTGGGTAATGTAACAGAAAGTTGGAATGCGTTTCTTATTGGACAAGTCAAGGTTGTTCAGTTTTAGTGTGTTTTGTTCCATTTGGTGCCTAATGAACGCGACCGTGTTGACTTACTGAAGTGGTCTGGGGAGCCAAGTGTGGAGAAGACACAGGTCAGGAACTGCAAGCGTACTTGGACTTCTGCACTGTGGCCATACCTGTGATCGCATAGTAATCAAAGAACATAATTCATAATGAACTATTCCGTTTACGTTTGAATTGCAACAATCACTATTTTAAAAAAAAGACAATTTCAATGCGTTTCACATTTCAAATAAAGAGGTCAAAAACTAGCTACACCCTCCGTCAGGACAAAACATTCACGTGTCCTTTTGTCTCAGCGGTCCCTTAAAAGCAGCCAGCACCTCCCAGCTGGCCACATACACAACCACAGAGTCACTGTCTGCAGCCATTGCACACCAGAACCGCACTGCAGTGAGACTGGGCAGCTATACATGCAGTGCTACCAAATATGTTGTCCATATTCCACAGTAATAAGACTGTTACCGTTGCATAGTTACAAGGCATTGGGGGTGGGGGTAGTGTAATGGAGGGAACGGGTGGGTTACTCACAGGGCAAACTTGTGCCTCTGCTCTCGGACTTCCTGGATGTAGTGCAGCAGGTTCTCAAAGAACAGCTTCATCATGTGCAGCTCCTTCTCCGCCCACCTGAAAGACATGAAACACCACATCAAAGGGTGCGTTTGTAAATTCACCACCTACTCCAATTTCAGGGCACTTTTTTCAGAGTGTGCCAGAGAGCAGAATAATTTATGAATTTAAGAACGCGCAGCAGCCGTTGAATGTGACCCGTGTCAGTAAACCTTGGAGAATAAAAAAATAATTTGAATTGTTGCCATCAGCACAGTTACCAAAGCTCTGGATAACATGAAAACAGCCTAACCAGCTCTGCTAGGGAGAGTAAAATGGTCAGAGTTAGTTGTTCTCATTTGCGTCTAGAAGTAGCTAGTAAGTTAGCCAACTTCAGCCAGTTAGCTTGACTGCCATGTGAGAAGGCTCCTGAGAACACTCGGCTCAACCCTACTCCTCGGCCAGAGCGTCCAATGTACACGCTGAACGCGTCGAGCGTGAAACGCTCTGAATTTACAAACACCCTGACCGCACTCTGGCACTCCAAAGTGAATTTACGACCATTCCAAATGTCACAAAAACAGAAGTTGTTGCCATATGTGATGCCATGTAATGGACGTTTTTCTGTTCTAATCATGTGGACGGTGCGATGCTTACATGGTGATCCAGTGGGTGTCGTAGCTGGAGCCAAACTGCTGAAAAGTGCCGAAAAGTTTGGGAAGGAGGCGCAGAGAGACGACCACGGATCTGCGAGAGAGAGAAAAGCATGGCGTCACAAAACAAGTTTCATATAATAGCTAACCAACGAAGGGATCTGATGGCAAAATCATTTGACCTCAATTCATTTCAGAGCTACATTATTCACACAGACATAGGCGCTCTCATATATGCACACGTGCCTGTGGTGGGCTAGGTTCTCCAGGCAGCCCTCGATGAACCGCATGCGGATCTGACGGTCGGTGAACCAGCACACCAGAGAGCACAGCAGCTTCTCCGCCTCGTTGATCAGTCCCTCCGACAGGTGGATCTGATGGAATAGAGGAGAACGGAGAAAGGTCACTCGCATCTTTTTCAGACTTCAGAATATCACAGAGATCCTAAAACTAGTGGCGATAACTAACCTTAATAATAAAATGAGCTGCTCCTTGAAACCTGAAGGAAGAAGTGATGCACTCTCCTAATACGTTGAGTATTTAGTAGCTGACAAAGTGTGTTTTCTACACAGTAAACAGGTTTCCATCCAACCATTTAAGCGCATAAAGTACCCGTTGGATTTAAAAAATTAACTCATGACAGGCCTGGTAAATTCCCTAAATGTCAACGAGAACTAAATACGCTAGACAAGGGTGGATACTTTCTTGGTCGCTGATTAGAATACGCAACAAATTGCAGTGCATATTGCACAATTGTTGATAGAATAACCATGATGTTGAGATATATTTGCAGTCATGCGATGCTGTGAGTGGTCTTGTCACTCCAACTTGAAAAAGCATGCAGTTTATTAAGCTCCAGACAAAATAATTTATGATGAAATTCACAGGGTGGTGAAAGTTCACAGTAATGAGCTTGATGCTCCTTTCCAATAAATATTGAGGGTTTTCATTTGTATGCTAGTGACATGATGATTGCTGACTGGCTGCCAATAAACAAGTTCAAATTCTCGCATTGTATCTACGAGCTGTTGGCTATAGCGCACGTGCCAAGACCAGAGTGGGCACATTTGCTAGTTATCATGGACCTTACGTGCCAAAACCATCGACAGAGTTCATTAAGGATCTAACCCTTTTTCCCCCCTCGCCTAAAATGACATACCAAAATCTAACTACCTGTAGCTCAGGACCTGAAGCAAGGATATGCATATCTTTGATAACATTTGAAAGGAAACACTGAAGTTTGTGGAAATGTGAAATTAATGTAGGAGAATATAACATTAGATCTGGTAAAAGAAAACACAAACCAAAAAAATATGCATAAAAAGGCCATAATATAATGTACTTCTGCAGTTCAGGCGCAATTTAGATGTGTGTATGCAAAGTTTCAGATTAATCCAGTGAAGCATTGCAATACTGCACAAATTGTGTATCAAGTCTGCCCAAATGTGCCGAATTGGTCAATTAATACATTTTCAAGTACATAACTACAGAAAACATACAAAAATGATATGGTAACACAAAATGTAAGTTTACACACTCTCAGGAATGTCATACATGATGGATCATTGGCTTATACACGTCTAGATGGCGAGGGTGTGGAGCCAGAGACAGCAGGTGTTCAAACTGTCGAACCCAGTTCCTACATTTGAATATAAAGATAGTTTTGCTTGATAAAATCCATGCTACATTTGAACTCTGGGACCCTCAGGATGACAAATCAGAGCAAGATTACTAAATGTAAGTATATTATTTACCTTCAGAGGTGAATGTATCAAACCAATTGCTGTGAAAAGTGTTTAGTTGTTGAGCACACTCCTCAAACAATAGCATGGTACAAATTGGACAGTGCAGTTAGATTAACAAGAATTTAAGCTTTCTGCCCATATAAGACATGTTTATGTCCTGGAACGTTTGCTGTTGCTTACGTCATTCTAGTTAGTTGGCTTCAACCGTCCCGGTATAGGGACACCGATCCCATAGAGGTTAAAAATAGGATAGAAAAGCATAAACAGTTTTTTGTATTCAGTGAACGAACATTTAAACAACAAAATGTGTCGCTTGTTTCTGGGAACTCAAACTCCGCTTCTATGCCGCTCGGCTTCAAGGCTGTCTGACTACTAGCATGCTACATGCTTTCACTCAGCAAAAAGGTTGCTAACAGAACGCTTTCTTTGAGCACGGTGTAATCCAGTGTCATGGTTCATACCGCATCCTCATCTTGCACCAGGTCCCAAAGCAGCGTGTTGCCCTTCTTGCACACGTTGTCCAGGTTGATGTCAGTCACGGCGTGGCCAGAGTACTGGTGCTTGTGGACCTGCGGGCCTGCAGAGGAATAAAACACAGCCGCTGGTGAGAAAGAGAGCCATAATAAAAAGGTTCAGTACAGATTTACTGAACTGCTAAAATGTCATGCTAAAACAGTTGCAAGGATAACAACTGAAATCGAGTGACACTAAGAAAACAGCCATATAGACCGTCGTACTCTCATGTTAACAGGTAGAAGTTTTTTTGTTGTTTAGCAGACGCTATTATCCAGAGCGATTTACAATAGTGAGTGCATACATTTTCATACTGGTCCACCGCGGGAATCGAACCCACAACCCTGGCGTTGCAAGCACCATGCTCTACCAACTCCAACTGAGCTACACGGGATTAACTGATGGTGAAAGCGTTTGACTGGATAGACCCCACCAGATGACTAGTAGAACTATAACTACATGATTCTTGCTGCTGTAAACGGAGGCCCGTTATCGGTGTGCAATGAGTGGGTAAACCGTTCCGTGAATGCGGTACTCCGTGAATTTTCCAACCACGATTTCTGGGAAACCTGGGAATTTGGGGTAAATTTCAGTAAATTCACAACCCTAGGTGCACCGTGCAGTGCAGCCTACCTTGCACCATGTGCTCGTGGTAGATAGAGGCCAGGTTGGGCAGGTGCTGCTGCAAGTGGGAGCTGAGCTCGGCGTGCGAGTTGATCTGCACCAGCTCCTCCTCACAGCCAGACTCCTCACCGTCAAAGTCGGCCATGTTCTTCTCCGACTTGGCGCTGATCTGGGAGCTGCTGCAGGACACGTCGTCTGCGCTCAGCATGTCGTCCACCATGTGCCTGGAGGATGATTCAACGTTAGAATGGCAATGCATGTTTTTGTCACTTGAATAAGCACAAGATTCATGTCGCAAGGAAAATAGTTACATTTACACTGAGTGAAACAAACAGTTCTCTTTCCATGACAGACTGACCAGGTGAATCCAGGTGAAAACTACGATCAATTACTGTCACTTGTTAAATCCACTTCAAATCAGTGTAGATGAATGGGAGGCAACATGTTAAAGGATTTTGAAGCCTAGAGACAATTTAGACATGGATTGTCTATGTGTGCCATTGAGGGTTAATGTGCAAGACAAAACATTTAAGTGCCTTTGAATGGGGTATGGTAGGTGCTAGGCGCACCATGTTGAGTGTGTCAAGAACTGCAACGTTGCTGGGTTTTTCACGCTCAACAGTTGCCCATGTGTATCAATGGTCCACCCCCCAAAGGCCATCCAGTCAACTTGAAACAACTGTGGGAAGCATTGGAGTCAACATGGGCCAGCATCCCCGTGGAACGCTTTCGACACCTTGTAGGGTCCATGCCCCGACGAATTGAGGCTGTTCTGAGGGCAAAAGGGAGTGAAACTCAATATTAGGAAAGTGTTCCTAATGTTTTGTACACTCAGTGTATGTCTAGTTTCTTATGAACAAATGTAGAAATTATTGACGGGACACTTCTACACATCTATGCAACTACAGCCAACTCAACCATCTATGGATGGTGTCAAGACTCATTTGGACGCAGACATAATTGCTCATAGATGGTCCTGATTCAACCTGTACAATCGGCCACGGACAGTTTGTCTTAGTTGGGGTCTGTAGTTGGATAGAAGCCTTAAAAAAATAACCTTATCTCCCTAGGCAAATTGGCCAAACATAGAACATTGTGAAAGAGGCGATACAGAGAAGACACAGATTAGAGAAAAGAAAGCAAAGAGATGGTAACAGTCTTACCCTTCGTGGTGGTGGTGATGGTGGGGCCCGATGAAGTGTCGGCAGTTGAAAAGCTCGTTGCCCATGGCGTCCCCCAGAAAGTCCCCGGGGCAGGGCAGGCAGGTCTGCTCCTGGGGGCCCGGGGCCATTTGGGATGAGGGGCCTCCCATCTCTGAATGTTGTTGTTCGGGCCCCTCAGGCCGGGTCGAGCAGGCATCCAGCATCCTCATGCGGCCCTCCATCGACGCCGTTACCATGCCGACGGCTGCTTCAGGGTTAAAGGGCAAACCTTTGTGTTTTGGTCCGTCTCCTGCCCCTCTTTCGGCTCTGTCGCCCTGCTCCTCCACCAGCGCCTCGCCCGCTTTCCGCTTCCTGACTTCCAGCTGGTCCCGGGGCTCCTTCTGCGGGCTGCCCTCGGCCGCTACATCCCGGTTGTTCCCCTCTTCGTCCTCTTCATCGTCATCATCTTCGTCATCATCTTCGTCATCTTCCTCCTCATCCTCTTCCTCCTTGAGGATCTCGCTGTCGGCCATGTCGTCAGAGTGCAGCTCGCTGCCGGGGCTTCCCGCCGACTGGCTTGCACGGCTGGAGCCCGCCTCGTTGCTGGAGCCCTCGCTGTGGCCACTGCTGCTGCCCGGCCCGCTGCTGCCCTCCTCCATGCTGTTGGCCGTCTCGTCCGAGCTGCCCTGCATCGACTCCTGGACGGGGAGGAGAGAGGAGACCGAATCAGTTAAACCAGCCATACAGCAGAACCACAAAACTTTTTTTTTTTTACATGAAAACAGAAAAATGCTAATAAAATCGGGGATACTGACTTGGATTTGCTTTTTGATAAAAATGCTAAAAAGTTAACAATTGGAGACAGTGGCTAGGCAAACAAAAAAAACAAGGCATGGATTGCTGAACAGTGCTGGAAAGTAACAGTTTGCTACTAACATAAATTCCTATTAAATCTATTGAGAAAGTGCATCACTTGTTTCTCCAGCTAGAGAGTGTGAAAAGGGTACTAGAGTGCTGCTAACCTCCGTGTCAGAGAGTCTCTGCTGGCCCCGCTTGCTGCTGCCCATCATCTGCTCGTCCATCTCCATGTCGCTACCGCCACTGTGGTGTGTGTCACTGTTGTCACTGCTGTCCGGGCTGGCCGCTGGGGAGCCTGGGTAGAGACGAGAAGCAGAGGCTTAATGCATCAGACACCGCATCTCACAAAACACTTCAGAATTCATAACGTAGTCTATATACCAGCAGAGATGTTTAAGAGCCTATGTATCTAAGCAAGTGGTAAACCCTGGTTAGTAGGTTTTAAAGGATGTTCAAGCCTTTTGTTCCATCCCAGCACTAAAACACCTGATTCAACACCTTCATCACCTTGATTAGTGCTGGACTGAACCAAAAACCAGCATACCCCTGCAACCCCACCGCACCGGAGTTGTCTACCACAAAGATAAAGAACATAGATCCCCTTGAAATACACACAGACAAACACAACAATCGTACCTTTCTTGTTGCCCATGGGGACGTTGGTGTTGAGCAGCGAGGCGAAGGAGCTCTGCTTGGAGAGCTGGGCCTTAGCGGACAGTGCGTTGTTCCACAGAGCCTTGATCAGCATGGAGGCCAGGTACAGGGTCTGAGGGAGGGAAGCAAGCATAGAATTACATACAGAATCACAATTATTGGATCTTTGTGGTGGGCAGGTGACCAAGACAAAGAGCAGCTCTGTTAGTTAAGACTGGGTGTATGTGACTATAAAGCTCCTTAAAGTAATCTGGTGATATCTAGATTAAATCACACTGAACATTTTAATTGTCCACTCCTTGCCATGGCCTAAAGTAACTCTAATCTGAGGTAATAACAGGCCGAGGACCATACCAGTCTCGCAATATCTTTTCCATATTTTGTTTCCATCCGTGTTGTGTTTCCTTGCCACAATACTTAAGAGTATGGCGATACTGGCATGGTCCCGGACCTAGGTAATTCGTAGTCCTCATGTTCCAATGGGCACTCATGCTGTGTGGCGTGTGTGGGTACCTGTTCCGTGTGTGCGCTGGGGTGCAGGCCGGACACCAGGTTGAGGACGTGGCGCAGCGGCACTGGGTCCAGGTTCTTGATGAGCGAGGGGAACAGGTCGTGGATGTAACGGCTACAGTGCTTCAGCTACATAATAATAGAGAGAGACAGGGTCGAGGAGTACATCAGTGAATAATGACACAATAGACAACTTTGTATTTCAATTAAATTAAATGATAGCAAAACTATTTGGTAGAATATAATAAAGGAAAGTGTAATATATGCATACAAATTCAGAGTATGAGCGCTGCTCTAAGATTGGGTCCCTCAACTTGATTAAAGAGGCAAAATTTATCCTAAAATCAGCATTTCTACTCTGAGAAGCTTTCTACGTGATTTCTAGGTCCTGGTGTTTAGTGCCTAGTTACCTGAGCTGCGGCCCAGATGCAGTCCACATGCTGGGTGCTGAGCCTGCCCTCTGCGGCAAGGAAGTTCAGGATCACTTGGCACTGTTTAATTATCTGGAACGACAACAAAGAGACACAAAGACAAGGTCCTCATTAACAGGGAAGTTCAAACACAGATTACCCACTAAAATGTATTGGCTTACTGTAATAACGACTTGGAATGGGAAAACTCACCTCAATATGCAAATTTGGTCCAAATATATGCTCCACCACATTGTTGTTGATTAGCCAGTCAGCTAGTTCCTTTGCTATTGACCTGGAGGGACAGTTTGAGGCACGATGCTTTAACGGTCCGTGAAGCAGTGCTAACTCAACTCAATCGACATGCGTTTCATCGTTAAAAAAAAATGGACTATTGACTTAGGTTTCATTGTAAAAATCAACTCAATTTACTTACGTTTCGGTGTCAGATACCAGAGACTCATTATTACAGACGTCGTTGAAGGTGTGTAGCTGATTCTGTGGGGAGAAAACGAGAATAAACATGTAATGAATTATGTATGCATGTACACACCAGTGTACTTCATCCCTTTATCGAGCCATTGACCCTAGAGTAAAAGTCTCAGTCACAGTAAACTGAAAGTCCTAGTGGAGCGTAAATAAAGTATACAAGTCAAAGTGTCTCTGTGTCAAAAACAAAACAGCGGTCACAATGTTCCTCGCAGTAACCCGGGCCTAGACTCCCAAAGACCAAGCAACACAGCAGTGTGTGAGAGTGGGTGCATGCGTCTCGTGGTGCACGTGCGAGTCTCACAGTGATTTGGCTGAGGCCGGCCAACCTCATGGTGAGCGTGGGGGACATGAAGTATTTGAAGGCCAGGTCCAGGCTCTCCTTGTCGAAGCACAGTGCGCTGTCCAGCGGCTCCTTCACCGTGCTCCACATCAGGTCGGCCATGTTGCGTGCCGCGCTCTGACGGAGCTCCTGGTCCGACAGCTTGCACAGGTACCTGGGGAGGGACACATTTGGAAATAAGTTATTTGTGAAATGAGATAAAACTTTATTTAAACCAGGAAGTCCCTTTGTTAGGAAATACTTTTATTTGTTCTGTTTAATTTTAAAGTAAGTTTCTCTCAAGTGTGTTTCTGGAGAAGACACGGTAGACAGGTTGGACATAATGACTGGACAAACTAAACAGTCAGGACTAAGTGTTTGGCATCTATCGAGGCTGGCTGAAACACTCAGATGAGAAGCACTTTGATAAGCTACTGAGAAAAACCATGACAATAGTTGGCTGCAACGAGAATCTACAGTCTCCGCGATCAATAAGATACAGTATGTATCTTTTAAATAACTTCTGAGAAAACAAACATTTTGCTCAATTCAGGAGGAAGGAGTGATACGCTATAAGTTTGGAATGGCACTGGAGCCAAGAAGTCACATTTCATCATTCTTCTTAGACAAAGGACCAAAATGAGTAAGGAATGTTCCATTTGGATATCAGGACCAGTTAATTCAGCCCACCCAGGTCACATGACAGAGGTGCGGCGAGGCCTGCGAGCTGTCTGGCTGCTCCAAGGTCATGTGAGGAGAAGCTGACTGGAGCATTGGCCACTGTTACCATGGCGAGGGAAGCTCTTCCTAGCAACACCAGTTGGTGGCACGGCAAGAGTGAAGCACACTACACCGACTGAGGGCTCTCAGCTGAAATTGCTTTCCATCCAGAAAAATCTATACAGTCAAGTATCTGATTGAATTTTAGAAATTCAACTCAAATACAACAAAAATATGCATCCACTAAATTCAACCTTGATTTATGCTGATCGACTGCCAATATACTGGATTACCCTATTTGCATAACGTCCTCCCTAATACTACATCCAATATTCAGGGGAGAATCTCTACCAAGTGCGTTTGATTGTGTGTTGGAAAGTGGTGGGCGAGTCGAACACAGCACTGTGTATCCAAATACAATATGCATTTCAAACAGCCCCTTGGGCCATTTCTGACGAGAGGAGCTTCAACTGCAACAGCAACTCCCCTCTCTCTACCCCATTTTCTTATTCTCTTAGAATGACTGCAAAAAAAAAGCAATAAACAGCAGTACGGGTTGCCATATTGTTGAGAGCCTGTATTTGATGGGGGGGAAAACATCATGACTAACAACCATTTTATTCAATAAATCATTTGTGATTCAATCTGTATTGATACATGCCTAATTAAGGATTTTAAGGCACTAGTGAAAACTCACTGGTAGTGAGACACTAATGAAGACCTAATTATCCTCACTCTGAAGTCCATACAAAGATTTCACCACGGAGTTTCATTGATATGGAGAGTGTGAACTTACCGTATTACATACGTGCGGAACGGTATGATGTGCTGCATAACGGCGGGAATGTGCAACCATATTCGGATCTGTGTGTGGAGAGAACAAGCAGATTTTGAATCAGACTGACATCCCTTGAGATGTGTGAGAAGCAGTGGAGAACGGAAAAACAGATGCCACTTTAACAGAGCTGGCTGACAACTGATTATTCACTGCAATTACTGACGGAGAGAGCATTTACAAACTAAACAGCTGTGCTATAACATAAAAACTGCATCAGGAACATCTGCATACATGTGGCTCGGGAGATCGAGCTGAAACAGCATCTGGAGGTAGTGGTAAACATATCCAGGAGAGAGAGAGATATATATATATATATATAAAATGAGCGGTTGGGTGGCTGGGCGGTTGAGCGGTTGGGCTGGGCTGCAATGTTGGGTGGCTGGATCAACCCCTACTCACATTGGAGACGATGGTGATGAAGGCGTGGGCGATGGGGAAGGGCAAGCTCTCTGGCGTGCCTGACTCAAAGCAGTCCTTCATGAGCGACAGACCATGCTTGCCACAGAACAGGCACACGTAGCGCAGCAAGTGCAAGGGGACCTCCACATCCTGGTCACAGGAAAAAACAAGGTCAATACTTTGGCTTCATAACACACATCATAGTGGAAGAGACCAGCGTGATTGGTGCAACTCAATGGTTTCATACCCTCGTCACCTTTTGGTTTATAAGAGCTTTAGGTGAAAGCAATACGGTGGATGGACGTATACTGGGAATTTGCTTTCACTTTTCTAGTTCTTTCACACCATCTCAGATGAAGGAGAAGAGATGATGGCTTTTCTGCAGAATATTCACGACAAAGTATGAAGACCAGAGCTGGAATCATAGTGAACTCAGCAAAAAAAGAAACATCCCTTTTTCAGGACCCTGTCTTTCAAAGATAATTTGTAAAAATCCAAATACCTTCACCGATATTCATTGTAAAGGGTTTAAACACTGTTTCCCATGCTTGTTCAATGAACCATAAACAATTAATGAGCATGCACCTGTGGAACGGTCATTAAGACCGCTTACAGACGGTAGGCAATTAAGGTCACAGTCATGAAAACTTAGGACACTAAAGAGGCCTTTCTACTGGCTGAAAAACACTAAAAGAAATATGCCCAGGGTCCCTGCTCATCTGCGTGAATGTGCCTTAGGCCTGCTGCAAGGAGGCATGAGGACTGCAGATGTGGCCAGGGCAATAAATTGCAATGTCCGTACTGTGAGACGCCTAAGACAGCGCTACAGGGAGACAGGGAGGACAGCTGATCCTCGCAGTGGCAGACCACGTGTAACACCACCAGCAGTATCGGTACATCCGAACATCACACCTGCGGGACAGGTACAGGACAACAACTGCCCGAGTTACACCAGGAATGCACAATCCCTCCATCAGTGCTCAGACTGTCGGCAATAGGCTGAGAGATTGTGCTAAGGTAGGTCTTCACCAGACATCACCGGCAACAATGTCGCCTATGGGCACAAACCCACCGTCGCTGGACCAGACAGGACTGGCAAAAAGTGCTCTTCACTGACGAGTAGCGGTTTTGTCTCACCAGGGGTGATGGTCGGATTCGCGATTATCGTCTAAGGAATGAGCGTTACACTGAGGCCTGTACTCTGGAGTGGAATCGATTTGGAGGTGGATGGTCCGTCATGGTCTGGGGCGGTGTGTTACAGCATCATCAGACTGAGCTTGTTGTCATTGCAGGCAATTTCAACGCTGTGCATTACAGGGAAGACAACCACCTCCCTCATGTGGTACCCTTCCTGCAGGCTCATCCTGACATGACCCTCCAGCATGACAATGCCACAAGCCATACTGCTCGTTCTGTGCGTGATTTCCTGCAAGACAGGAATGTCAGTGTTCTGCCATGGCCAGTGAGGAGCCCGGATGTCAATCCCATTGGATCGGAGGGTGAGGGCTAGGGTCATTCTGCCCAGAAATGTCCGGGAACTTGCAGGTGCCTTGGTGGAAGAGTGGGGTAACATCTCTCAGCAAGAACTGGCAAATCTGGTATAGTCCATGAGGAAGAGATGCACTGCAGTACTTAATGCAGCTGGTGGCCACACCAGATACTGACTTACTTTTGATTTTGTCACCCCTTTGTTCAGGGGCACATTATTCCATTTCTGTTAGTCACATGTCTGTGGAACTTCTTCAGTTTATGTCTCAGTTGCTGAATCTTGTAATGTTCATGTAAATATTTACACATGCTAGGGTTGCTTAAAATAAACGCAGTTGACAGTGAGAGGACGTTTATTTTTTGCTGAGTTTATATGAAATCTTTGAGCATTTGCTTTAGCCTGCCTGGTGTGCCAAATGAGTAGGGAGCTTCATCAATAAGAGCATCGATGATGTCATTCCTACAGCGCCCGTACGTACATACCCCAACCAGAAGCCATGGATAAACGGCAGCATCCGCACTGAGCTAAAGGGTAGAGATGCTGCTTTCAAGGAGTGGGACTCTAACCCGGACGCTTCTAAGAAATCTCACTATGCCCTCCGACGAACCATCAAACAGGCAATGTGTCAATACAGGACTAAGATTGAATCCTACTACACTGGCTCTGACGCTCGTCAGATGTGGCAGGGCTTGTAAACTATTACGGACAACAAAAGCTGTCCAGTGACACAAGTCTATCAGACGAGCTAAATTACTTCTATGCACGCTTCGAGGCAAGCAACACTGAAGCATGCATGAGAGCACCAGCTATTCCAGACAAATGTGTGATCACGCTCTCCGTAGCCGATGTGAGTGAGACCTTTAAACAGATCAACATTCACAAGGCCGCAGAGCCAGACGGATTACCAGGATGTGTACTCAAAGCATGCGCTGACCAACTGGCAAGTGTCTTCAATGACATTTTCAACCTCTCCCTGTATGAGTCTGTAATACCAACATGTTTCAAGCAGACCACCATAGTCCTTGTGCCCAAGAACACCAAGGTAACCTGCCTGAACGAATACCAAAATGCATCACTCATATCTGCAGCCATGAAGTGCTTAAAAGGGGGGGTCATGGCTCACATCCAACACCATTATCCCAGAAACCCTAGGCCCACTTCAAATTGCATACCATCGCAACAGATCCACAGACGACGCAATCTCTATTGCACTCCACACTGCCCTTTCACACCTGGACAAAAAGGAACACCTGCGCGAGAATACTATTCATTGACAACACCATAGTGGCCACAAAGCTCATCACTAAGCTCAGGACCCTGGGACTAAACACCTCCCTCTGCAACTGGATCCTGGACTTCCTCACGTGCCACCCCCATGTGGTAAGGGTAGGTAACAACATATCTGTCACGCTGATCCTCAACACAGGGGCCCCTCAGGGATGCATGCTCAGTTCCTCCTGTACTCCCTGTTCACCCATGACTGCATGGTCAAGCATGACTCCAAAACCATCAAATTTGTCGACAACACAAGTGGTAGGTCTGATCACCAACAACAATTAAAATCTATAGGGAGGAGGTCAGAGACCTGGCAGTGTGGTGCCAGGATAACAACCTCTCCCTCAATGTGATCAAGATATAGGAGATGATTGTGGACTACAGGAAAAGGAGGGCCGAGCATGTCCCCATTCTCATTGACGTGGCTGTAGTGGAGCAGGTTGAGAGCTTCAAGTTCCTTGGTGTCCACATCACCAACAAACTAACATGGTCCAAACACACCAAGATAGTCATGAAGATGGCATGAAAACACCTATTCCCCCTCAGGAGACTGAAAAGATTTGACATGGGTGCTCAGATCCTCAAAAAGTTCTACAACTGCACCATCGAGAGCATGACTGGTTGCATCACCGCCTGGTACGGTAACTGCTCAGAATCCGACCTCAAGGCACCAGAGAGGGTAGTGCGTACGGCCCAGTACATCACTGGAGCCACACTTCCAGTCATTCAGGACCTCTATACCAGGCGATGCATGGCTACCACAGCATTCTACAGCGATACACCATCCCATCTTGTTTGTGTTTAGTGGGACTATAATTGTATTTTTCAACAGGACAATGACCCAACACACCTCCAAGCTGTGGAAGGGCTATTTGACCAAGAAGGAGAGGGATGGAGTGCTGCATCAGATAACCTGGCCTCCACAATCACACAACCTCAACATAATTGAGATGGTTTGGGATGAGTTGGACAGCAGATTGAAGGAAAAGCAGCCAACAAGTGCTCAGCATATGTGGGTACTCCTTCAAGAAAAGCATTCCTCATGAAGCTGGTTGAGAGAATGCCAAGAGTGTGCAAAGCTGTCATCAATGCAAAGGGCTACCTTGAAGAATCTCAAATATATTTTGATTTGTTTACAACATGATTCCATGTGTGTTATTTCATAGTGTTGATGTCTTCCCTATTATTCTACAATGTAGGAAATAGTTTTTAAAAAATAAGAAAAACCCTGGAATGAGTAGGTGTGTCCAAACTTTTGACTGGTACTGTACTTATTACCTCAGCTAACCTGTGCTGCCGCACATTGACTCTGTACCGGTACCCCATGTATATAGCCTGTTATTTTATTGTGTCTCTAATTATTTTTTTTAACTTCAGTTAATTTGAGTAAATACTTTAAAACTGCATTGTTGGTTAAGGGCTTGTAAGTAAGCATTTCACTGTAAAGTCTACACCTCTTGTATTCGGCACATGTGACAAATACATTTTGATTTGAGTATTCCATTGGTTTTATTCCAGCTATGGAAGGTCAATTAAGCACAGAATACTTTCTGAACTCCGGTCTGATGCAGACTATGAACTTTGTCCACTAGAAATATCCATTAAAATCCCATAAATGTTTAATACGGTGGAAAGGTATAAGCTGGGGAGTTATTAAATTAGCCTGAAACCGATTATTGTACTCTGGGGAAAGATAGACATCACTTGGAGGTGGAAATGAGCCTCAATTTAATAAAAACCCAAACTACACTGCAGACACATTTCACAACTCATGTATACATTGGCCTGAAAAGCCACAAGAGGGACCTGAGATCAGTGTTTAGAGAGCCTTCTCCCTCCGTCTCCCCTGGTCCTAAAGGAAACATTTGTAATTAGAACCCTGAGGGAGAACTGTTCTAGGACCTATTGTTAACCAAATCTACACCAAACCTCCTTGAGTGAAAACCCATTACAACAACCTGGGAAGAGTGTTCAGAGTCCTGCCTCCCTACTCTCCCAGTCCTAAATGGGACATGGCTGTTGGGCTCTGGGCATGCCACTTTTCAAGCAGCTTCCCATTAAAATATAAATAGACCCAAGATGTCATGAACCACTGATATGAGTAACATGACCACAGGAGAGAGGAGAGGGGACTAGGAGGAGATTGGTGATTGGTCAAACAGGCAGACCACATATTAAGACATGGGCCTTTGCTTCAAAGGACTGGATGACGTAGGATGCGTACCAAATGGCACCCTATTCCCTATATAGTGCAGTACTTTTGACCAGAGCCATACGGGCCTGGGTCAAACGTAATGCACTGTGAAGGGAATAGGGTGCCATTTAAGAGACGTAGATGTCGCTGTAAAGAGTTGGACCCGACACAAAGCGACAATCAGGCGGATCGAGTATTGTGTTTTTGGACGAAACAGTGGAGTCGTAAAAACAAAGAGGGCGGAGGAGTCCTTACATTCATGTCGCAGAAGGAGCCGAGGATATTGCTTTCATGAGCAGAGATGTCCTGGAAAAAGGAAACAAAGAAAGTATGACGAGTATATTGTATACTGAGAAATGTTAGAGAACATTTAAGAACAAGTATTAAGTACACCATGGAGATAAATGCTGATATACTGAATCCATAATTGAGTTGTGTGTATGGGTCCATGTTACGCTTTTACCTCTACGGTGCAGTGTGCGGTACATATAATAATATTACTGCTTTGGTGGGATGGGTGTTATGTCGGGGGAAACACGTTATTCTATTACCTCTACAGTGGGGATCGATTATGTATTGTATCAGGGTGTGTCAGTCCATTACCTCTATGGTGGGGTGGGTGTTGTGTTTGTAAGCCGTGTACAGGGGGAACTGAATCTGGAAGATCTTGGCGGCGCAGAGCAGCAGCTTCTCCCGGTCCTCGGTGCTCCACGAGTCAAACATGTCCTCATGGGCCTGGCAGTCCGTACTGCTGCTAGCTACAGCCTCAGACGCCCCAATACCACTACCACTTTCCCCTGGCTTGGGGGCCTCCTGCTGGGCCTGGACTGGGTTCTGGTTGTTGTTATTCTGGTTCTGCTCCGGTGCGTCCCCGACGCCGTCCTCCTCTGCCGAGTCCCTCTCCACGTTCAGCGGCTCGTCCTCAACAGGCGAGGTGGGCGGTTGCTGGGGGTGTGGCCCTGCTCCAGTTATTCCACCCCCCCCCTCTCCTCGCCATTCTGTCCCTGGCCCCTCCGCGCCACCCACAGCCCCGTCGTCGGTGACGCCCCGTTGGCTGGTGGCGCTGCAGAGGCGGTCTCTCAGGCTGGTGACCTGAGCAATGACCAGGTTGATGAGGGCGTAGACCAGCTGGTTGAACACCTCCAGGTGCTTGTACTCCTTGAAGCAGCATAGACATTGCCTGTGCAGGGAAAGGAGGGGAGGTGAGAGGGATTGCGTGAACTGCGAATCACGAAGACCCACCAGTGAGTAGCAGTCAACTCCTACTGGGGTCGCAGTTCGAGGCTGACTCATTCCATTTGGATGGTTAAGGAATCAAAACGTTTGGGAACCATAAAAAGGCAATGCACGGTCCACACTACAGTGAACTGTAGCTTTTGCATGTGTTGGCCTCAACAACCAGCCATCTTTAGAGACTCCTCTATTGGCTCAATTCAATCAAACTTGCATTGAAGCGAATAAAGCATAGAAACATACTTTACTCCCCATATTCATATAACATCGCAAGAGAAGCCTAGTTTTAGGTACTTGCAACAGAAAATATTCAGTTCTCTCGCTTTCTGAATAAGACATGTAAGTGGGCTTTAGTTGTCTGAACAAATATGCAGAATACGCATTGTTGTGGAGGATTTAATTAAATGCAGCCCTTGGATCTATTTTGAGCTCTGTTTGTTCTCATGAATTCTGTTTCTTGTGACATTAACGTAATGTAAAACGCCTGTGACTATATTACTGGCCATCCTATTTTAGACATTCTTCCCCCCCACCATGTATTTTGATAAGACAGCAACCAATTAACACACATGACGGATCCCACTAATCAGAAACACAAAGAGAAGAACGCAAAACCAGAATCAACTTTCCCTGATCAGTCATTTACTTTTGCCTGATCTCACAGGGAGTGGTAGAACAACTATGAAAGGTCAACAATTGCTCAAGGCTCTTCTCCGTGCAGGCACGAAAAACACAAAGTTGTTAAACAACAATAAACCACCACCAAGCGAGCCGAAAAACCTATTATTTATGACCCACTTGTCCTCTAGTGACCTTAACTAGCCTACATGCTAAGCTACACCTAAAACACATTGGTTAGCCGTTAGCTCTAGTAATAAACAATGAATTCATGGCTGATAATGGCTTCAGATAGACCTAGAGCCATCCAGGAGCGGACATCCTCCCCTTTTAAATATGAATGAATAATGGTCTACGTTCCAAATGAAACCCTTCCCCCTACATAGTGGTCAAAAGAAGTGTACCTGGTCTAAAGTATTGCACTAAATAGGGAATAGGGCTCCATTTGGGACAAATACACAAAAGAATAATGAATGCAGGGAACAGAGGAGAGCGGGAGACTGACCTCTGGGTCCATGAGCTGATGTAGCTGAAGACTCGTAAAGCATGCTCCTTCTTCAGCTGTAGGCCCTCAGTGCTGTCTGCATCCGATACTGGAGGGGAGAGAGAGCAGACAAGGTGGTGAGTACAGTTCAATGTACATGGAAAAGGCAAGTGTAGGACGTGACCCTTGACACACACTGCTTGTTCAAAGGCTACTAGGCTATATGGTGGCCACAAGCTAAAAAATAGCACACATTGGAAGCTGAAATTGCAATTAAAATAGTTTAGGCATTATCAAAGACCGTTGAAAGTGGTTGACAGACACTTCGCTACAACAACAACAAAAAATATATTTCTGGGAGGCGCAATGCCAACGGTCCTTTGGTCAACAGGAGAACAGAGATGATCCTCTCCACTCTGGATGGGAGACTGACCCACGGAAGTCTCAAGCCTCTGGTGAGAAACGTGCCTCGGGACCACATTAGCTCGGGGACAGGCAAGGCTCCCCATTACGACAACTGACGGGTAACTCCACACCAACAAGCCTTCCAAAGCAGCATTGGCTTGTACTACAGGCTAAAGTCAGCTACTGTATTATTTGTTGGTGACTAGGGGTGGGGGTAGAAATCATTTCATTATTTGAATAGTATCATACATTTGTCTGTATCTGGACATTTGAAATAAACGTACGTTTTTAACCTGAGCACTGTTGCACAAAATTGAGGCTGGTGCTCTATTGCTGCTTGGAGATGCTGGTGAGAGGTCATGTCTACACTTGACACTTACATGCGACTACTGCCATCAGAACACGAAGATCGCATTGAAAAGTCCCTTTGTGGTCAGATCTGACTGTCCACTTCAGGAGTTGGTCAGGGATGCATTGTGTTTAGATGTATCCTAAGTCTGGATGTAAAACAGGCTACCGAAATCGCAGAGAGTGGACGATAATATAAGCAAGCACTCCTCCCACAAGTCCCCAGAAAATGTGTGTTTTGGAACAGAGAGGCACCTCGGTTAGCTGGCTAGTTAGCTACTGCCATCAGTTGTTGTTTTATCATATTTAGCCTATTCCACGGTTTTTAGAACGCATACTGGCATTTGAATAAAGCGCGGACAAAGGGAATTCGGACACACTGTGGACACCGTAGACGCGTTTAAATCTAGGTGTAGGCGCATGACATGGGGCATGTCATAACTTCATTGAAAAGTTGATTTTATTCAATTAATCATTTGAAATGTCATGGACCTTATTTTTAACAATGTTACATGGATATTTTCATTTAGAAAATGCCTGTATTTTAAAATAGGCCTATACATTTTCTTGCTGCAAAAAATGAATACCCCCAAATACTCGTATACTAACGTCCTTTAGGATATTTGTATAACCATGCACATCCCTTTTGGTGACACACAAGCATACACACACACACACAGTCTCAAAACAAAATGTAAGCAACGTGTGGGGCAAGGTGTGTCCAAAGGAAGGTTATTGCTGTGTCAAAAGTTCAGCTCTAACTTTTCTGTGGAAAGTGCTGCATTGCCTTTATTCTTCAGCAACCCCAAAGCACTTGTCTTTCACAAAGTCAACGGTGTAAATGAACGCTGTGTGACTCTGGGAAGGCTGCATTTGTGATGCATCATTTTCAGCTGCACCCACCCATCAATCACAGATCTTTGTTGTTGTACCGGCACCCTATTTTCTGCTCTCAGAACAAAAAGAGAAAATGGACCATATTGACACCTCACATTGGCCAACATGCCAAGACTACGAACAGGAAAAGCAAAAGGACACAGTGATGAAAGCGTTAGCTGACACACAAAATGACTTAGCCCACATATTAAAGGCTTTTTAACTTACAAACCCACACGAGTGCTTTAAGTTTGATTTTTTTTTTATGCCACTATGGACATATGTGTTATAATTTTTTATTTGGCTTTTCTAGTACTATCCAACGACAAGAGCACCTGTGGTTGTTTTGGAATACTTTAAGTGTTACTGCTACCTCTTTTTCTTCACTGCCAACTAAAAGTTGGACTTAAGATATATTGCTAATGAAATTAACTATACAATGAATATTGCACATTATGTTGGAGGGAGAAGTATCATTTAAAAAAAAGGTGCAGCCTACATTCAAACTTTGTGACAAGAGACCCATTCCCATCATTTCCATACCTGACTGACCTATGTCACATTCTTATCATGAATAGGGCCTAATAATAACCATTGTGACAATTGGAGTTGTGCCAAAACACTACCAACAGAAACAGAAAACTAAGTGGAACTTGTGTCTAGGTAAGTGGGTCTGTTCCTGAGATGAACAACAAACCAGCACTCTAAAGTTCACCTTGCCCTGACCTAACTGTGTGCGTCTGCCTTAATTCCCTTTTTAACCACTTCTTTTTTTTATCTTGGACTGGACTCTGCCAAAATTCCCAGCTCCCTTCATAAAACAATCCATGACATTGTGTTCGGTGGCCTGGACCAAAAACATTACGATCATTCCCAGATAAGAGGATCTGGATATCCCAGCCATTGTTCTGACAGCAAGGCTTTGAGCTTGTAACAAAAACATTAGATAAGTAAAATAGACCCTCAACTTCCTGTGTTGGTGGAAGCAACAGTTGGCTTTAGGTGCTGATCTAGGATCAGTTTGGCTTTTTACATCAATTGATTAGTGTTAGGCTAGGGGCGGGCAGGTAAACTGGTCCCAGTTCTATGCTCAAGGGCAACCTCTGCCTTGCTGGCCACAGTGCCAGACAGCATCTTAAAGCAGGTTATGTGGGGATTGACAATGGCAGCCACATGTTACGTTTACATTTCAGTAATTTAACAGATGGTCTTATACAGAGCGACTTAAAGGAGCAATTCGCGCTAGGTGCCTTCTTCAAGGGGCCATCGACAGATATTTCACCTAGCTGGCACGGGATTTGAACCCGTGACCTTTCGGTTACTGGCACAACGCTCTTAACAGCTAGACTACCTGCCACCCTGCAGGCTTACTGGCACAGCATATTCAATAGCGGGTTGAAACCCTTCATTCCCTCAGTAAGTCACTCACTTCCCTTACATGCATGAAGCCACACACAAAACATTCCCGGCTTCATGCAAAAGCTACAGCAAATTTGGGGTGAGGGGTCACCTGGTGAAAGCACACATGGGGCTGCCAGTCTCGCACCCTGGCGCTCTAGACAAGCCTGTCACAGGCAACAAGCCCCTCACACCTTCACTGGCGGGAGCCTGGTGCCGACAAACACACACAGGGGTGTACTCTGTTTTGCTGAACAGAGAGACGACCCATCACAGGTAAAACAGCAGCTCGACTGTGAAAACTTACTATTGTGTAGCCTACTAGCCATTTCCAAAACTGTTGTTGATAGACATGCATGTGAGTCAGAGAGAGGTTGTTTGCTCAAAGACAAAAGGAGGCCCTTTTAGAACACTAATGACATGGGCCTAATCCTCCACACACTTGAATAATACACTGATTATAGGCCAAATTAAATGCATGGAACATTTCAGTATGGCTACATTTATCTTTCTGTAATTTGCCTACAAGCCACTAAATTAATCTGAGCACCTAAAGTGTCATACTCATTGCTCATTTGAATAACAGATTTGGGGGGGTAGTTTATATTCCATTAATCTAGTTTATTTTAAATGTGTATTGACAGGATGAAAGACCCTTTGAGCTGTGCCATCATGATCCCCCTTTCAAATGGGTCCTGCAATAAGCAACCCACAACCGCTTTACCATGTGGGCTTGGATATCCTCCCAAAACATGGACCATTTTAAACAAGATTACCCACCCCAAATCAAACGTTTAGACACTCATATCAGACTGAAAATAGGCTTAAGACATAAGACATCCAAAACTAGTAAACAAGCATATTAAGATTTAAAATGCAAAACCCCATGTTATTGATGACAAACAACTCATATGGAATAAAGCAGGCAGGTAGCCTAGTGGTTAGAGCGTTGGACTATTAACTGAAAGGTTGCAAGATCGAATCCCCGAGTTGACAAGGTAACAATAGTTCTGGCCCTGAACAAGGCAGAACGCCCACTGTTCTTAGGCCATCATTGAAAATATGAATTTGTTCTTAACTGACTTGCCTAGTTAAATAAAGCACAACATACCAGGCCATGAGGCGGACTGTCAGCAGTGTCTTCTTGCTACCATCACCAATACCGTCCCATGCACACTACACAAACCATTGCAAATGTATATATCTATAACTGCAATGGTGGAAACAATTGATGTAGCCCTAAAAAAATGGGCCTTTGTTTATTCGCTCCAACATCCCGTCGTGAAAGCAATATGGCCTAGTTAGCTAACGTTACCTCGGAGCTAGTAAATAATCTGTTCAAACGTTACTACTGTCAATTTTAATCGGAACTAGGACATACATCCAATAGCAGTAGGCACATTTTATTTTGATTAAGAACAAGCGTATAGCTAGCTAGCTAACAAAAACGCTAATAGTCATAGTTAGCATTGGTTACATGCCTAGTTTACTAGATGGCTTAATGTTTTTACGTAAAGAAACTAGAGAGCCCATATTACTTAGCTAACAATGCTAAACATTTGCTTGTAATCTTGCAAAAGTATATTATTACAGCGCGTGTGGCAAACCAAAATATGAAAACGATTCCGTCCGTTTTGATGCCAGTTGACTACAGCTAGCTGGCTAGTCAGTGAGCTAACGTTTGTTAACGTTGGACAACTCGTTACTCAACGTGAAACTGACAAACATATCAACCAGACAGGCTAGCTAGCAAGAGCGAACACGCCTGCACAACATGCACCACTTCCACAACCAGCTCTCTTGCCTCGGACAAAAAAAGGGACATGCAATGTGTAACAAACATTTTATGGCCAAATACATATCAAATCACATTTCTACAGGCAGTTAACCAAAGTTAGATAGCTAACCAAGTTACCATGCAATGGCATCAGCCCAATCTAATTAGTTAGCTAACTAAGTTCATGATGTTCAGAATCTCGTCTAGCTAGCTAACTCTACTCAGGCATCTCCTTCATTATGCAGCGATTTGACAGAGACAGGCCTCAAAGTTGCAGAACTTCCATTTCCATTCAAATCATTAATTCAAGACAAGGCCTTACATTGGCAGCTGTCTGGCTAGAGGAGAACAACCAGGCACGACAGGGGTACGATAGCTAGCTGTCCAGCTTCCCTCAAGTAGCCTGATTTAGCGAACGTTAGCTAGCACTAGGGGACCACTACGGCACTAAAACATGTAATAAAAATTGTTTACTTACTTTCATTTAAAACCTCCACCAGCTCGGCGCAGTTTTCACACATTGTTCATTAAAAAAATAACAAAGGAAAAGTGTAGTCAAACCATTGGAAATTGTTGATGGATTCGAATTGTTGGCACCTGGTTGTTTTGGGGAAAGGCCCGATGTAGTGGTTAGTGAAGATTTGCTAATGCATTAAATCAATTAAGGGAGAGTAATTGATTCAGATTGCATTTGATACTAAATATCGTTGATAAAGTCAAAAAGTAAAAGGCATTAAGATACAATCGGAACGTTACTGGAGAGAGTAGATACGGCAGCCATATTGAAAAGGGGTGGGGGCACAGCGTGTTCATAATTCGTAACTTTCCGTTGTCTCCTTCGCCTTGTTCGACTTTTTCCGCTTGTCTCGCGGTTACTCCATCAGCAAGATACGTTTACAAATGGCGTTTCATTCACATAGAGCAGGCAGGCAGACAAGAGAGCACCAGCCAGTAACCACTGAGGGTATTCGATTATCTGTCCCGGATTAACCCGATGAGGGAAGAATGCACCGGGTTAAAAGTGAATTCGTTTTAGAACCGTGCTGCCTCTAGCGCGTGAGCCAGGTGGCCCGTTCAGTAATGACAAGGATTCTGTTTTCACATGAATGTGATTGCTTTAGATTTTAAGAAACTTGATCGGCTTTCCCATTGATAACTATTTTTGAAATGTTTAACACATTTGATGGAAAATAGATGTTTGTTTCTGGACGATGCACAATGCTGCCTTGTTGACATTACAGCGCGGCGCAGATTATGGTTCGATTGGAGTGGGTACACCTCTCACCGCTTGTGCCCATTCGCGTCACTGGCAATGGACCGGTGCGCTGCGGCTCAGGTTAATAGATCGCCCTCATTGGCACCAGCATACTTTTTATTCATTTTGGGAATTTGCATTATACCATGACGTCGTTTTTTGTTTGTTACTCCAAAGTATTTCCTTAAGTATTTTGACCTTAAAGTTCAAAATGCAGACCTCTGAGTGTTAGTGGTTTCAAATCCTAATTCCAGAAATTGGATTTAATAACCTTCAACAACTGAATGAAACAAACACACACAAAAGGTATAGGACATACAGTTTTGTAAAAATAACCAACTTTATGTTCCCTTAGTACTAAGACAGCTTTACAAACAAGATGATATGCACATAACCTTCCTTTGATCTAACATTCTCATCCAAATGTCAGATCTGTCAGTTTTGGGTGCAAACAGAACCAGACTCCCCACATAAAAACTGCTGCCAAAACAGAAACAAAGGAAGCAGCGTCATTTACCACCCTTGACCTTCACATTCATCTGTAGGCCATGCGGCTCCTCCGAAAAACACAAAGCTCTTTATTGGAGCACTTCCTGACGCTACAGCACTTTTTAAAGTAACCCTTTTGCATGTGCTTTTAACATATCTTACATATAAACAAATAGAAGGATCGTTGGTGGGGGGTGGTGAAAGGAAAGGAAGGGTTAAAAATAATTATTTAATTCTTTCAACTTCATGCACGGCTAAACGGAGAGGATGACCAAAAACATAAAGCTTGAATTAGCGAGGGAAAAGGAGCAATACCGTATTATTACACAAATGACTGTATAAAATGCTTCCATATGCAAAAAATGTGAGTGCCGAATCAGAGGCGCAATTCTCATTTACATATTGGCATTGATTTGGTCGACAAAGCACCTCTCAATCTTACACACACAATTGACAAGAGCTCCCAGCTTCTCTTGGCTTTCTTTTTTTCCAAAAACTGTACATGTTCGCTGTTGTGTTCATTCCTATGTGGCGGCACTTAGTCGCACATTTCCTCGGGGAGCTCATGGGGGTTGAGGATGCCGGGGACTGACATCTGCAGCTTGTGTTTCTCCTCCTGGGCCTGCCGCAGCGACGTCTCCCGCTCCTCAAGGAACAGGTCTGTGGTGTCCTCGCCAGCAAACTCCTGGACAGGGAGTAAAGCGAGGAAGTTGAGAGTTGAGTGTGAGGGACAAATGTGTCCATCTACCATGCTCCAGTGGTTTGACACCTCAGACTGATAGACAGAGTTACTAAGTGTTTGCACCCGTGTGTGTGGCTACAAAACCAGAGTGACTCACCTTGATCTGCACCAGGAAGTCCCTCAGGTGCTCCTTGAAAGCAGGGATGTCCTGGTTCAAGCTGAACAGACCTGTCACAAACACCTTCACCTGGGCACTTGAATGGAGAGGAGAGTCAGGATCACAAGACATTCACCTACCTACAATAAGTAGATCACTTTCGATCAACCAGTTATTGTCTGTAGTACAAATGTATCCGACAACAATATAAAAGAGATGAGGCCCATGAACTACAGGTTCACTGTGGCAGCCATTTGGGCCAGTGCAGTCCATTGTAGAGGAAGCATAGAATTTGACAAGGCTGCAAACTAACAAATCCCTATCTTAGTGTTCAGAGTGGAGTACAACAAAATGTTTAATTTTAATTGACAGAGGCCCTCTGATATGCAGGCTGACAGACACTTACTCTTGTAGATGGGGGAAGGCCGTCTTGAGCAGGTTTGCCACGTACTCCTGAACGTAGCCCTGATTGTGCTGGCTGGCTGGGTTGAGGGAGGCGCTGATTTTACCCTCCTCCACCAGGTTGAACATGTACGCCAGGATGGACGCGTGCATGGTTAGTCCTGCAGAAAGTCAAGCATAACATCAATTGTACCCACACTTGTCTTGCACTCACCGGTGACACTTAAGCACGTTGTCGTGTCCATCTGCCATGTCTGTGTTTGACTGCTGCGATGTGACACCAAAGTGAAATATCCCCTTCAGGAATCAAACCATCTAGTGTATAACATGGCCTCTGATTCCTCGCCTGTACCCAACACTTATAACAGTACCAGATGTTTCCAGTGATATTTAACTGTCAGCCACCGACCCCACCACCCTCTCACCTGCTGTGTGTGAGGTATCTGTGACTACAGAGAAGATGTGCTGGAGGATGTCACAGAAGTAAGTCTGGTAGAAGCTCTGTGCGGCAGCCTCCTCCTGGGCCACGTTCTGCAGCAGGGTGTAAAGAATCTGCAGACCTGAAAGACACAGGGATGAGTGGCTTGATGACAATAATAATTCCACAATGTACCATAAGGACTATTTTCCCCAGACTCTGATTAAGCCTAGTCCTGGACAATAAAGCATTTGTCCATTAAAAAGCTTTAGTCCAGGTTTAGAGTTCATCTGTGTCTGAAACACCCAAAATATTTGAAATAGAGTTAAGTGAACTGCATTTCACCTCAGATGAGTCTGACAACCTCATTCATCAACACACAGTTCCAATCTTGTGAAAGGCATAGTATGTATCAACAGTTACGTAAGGCCAAAGCATATGGAGGGTCTTACCAGTGTCTGCAACGTTCCTCATGGTGTGTTTGAAGGCCCAGATAATGGAGTCCAGAACCAGTTTAAACTGGGCCGGGGGAATGGAGAGAAAGGCCGGGAAGCACTGAGAGTTCACCGCTTGGAGGAGGTAGAAGAAATGGGTCCTATGCTCTGGGTACTCCTCAAAGTCCTGGAGAGGAGATAAAAATTGGGACAATTAAAGTTGGACTATGTGAGTGGAATTACTTTCTATAAGGAATAAAGACTAGGACTCAGTCATATAAAGTATTTTTTATTTTTCCAAGCATATAACTAGTGTCCTGTGTTCAACAATCCTTCAGTTTACAACCTTGCATTGGATAGACTTCACCAATTGTCTGTAGTACAAATCTATCCCGTACACCCATGCATAAGGGATGTGGGGCCCATGAACTACAGGTTGCAGCCATTTTGGCCAGTGCAGTCCATTGTGGAGGAAGCACCGAATTTGACAAGGCTGCAAACTAACACATCTGTCTTTCTGTTAATGTTCCTTTGACATCATGTGCAGTCTATAAGGGCCACTCAGGCCAGCTAAGAACACAAACTAATTAATAGACTACAGCATTCTAGTATAGTGCTATAATAGTAGAGAAAACATTTATGAAACATACTTTATTGATCATGTTCAAAGTGCACTCGAAGACCGCGTCGAAAATCTTCGGGATCTCCCCGGTGATGTGTCCGCCCAGCTTGTTGACGATGGTCGCCATGGTGCTGAGCACCTCGGGCTCTCTGGCGGCAGGGACGTTGCGCTGGTAGTCGATGAGTACGGCCTCCAGCAGGGGCGGTACAAAGTTCTCCCCCACCTGTAAGAACCACGGAACATGGTAGAACGTGACCAGTTAATACTGAGCCATTCAGTCTAACGTTAAACAAACTGTCAGATAACCGAGGGCTTGGGGCTACCAGCGAGGGCTTGGGGCTACCAGCGAGAGTAGCAGTGGTTCAAGTCATCGGCACCATAGTTATTTTAAAGGAGGAAGTGGAACATATCTTGGTCTGTGATGTGAGCTATTCTCTGCCTCTTCAACCTGTAAGTGGATGAAATAGTTTCAATGGGCATGATGTCTCTGGATGAGGTTGGTGTCCAAGGACCTATAAGGGCTGTGTGGAGTTTAAGCTAGTCCAGACAGCTAATTGGATCTTTCTAGTTGTCTTTCTGCCTCCGGTTTCTCTATGGTGTGGTTTAGACAGGCCATCTATGGCCTGAGAGATGCCCGCTCTGATCCCACCATTACATTTAGATTCCTTTTCTTCTTTACTTAATTAACTAGGCAAGTCAGTTAAGAACAATTTCATATTTTCAATTACAGCCTTCTAAGAGGATCTATAGGAGAACCAATGGTCTACAGCATTCCCTATAGGCTGCGACTCTAGATTTGATTAAGACAGGACAGACTCGCCATTTGTGGGTCGTTGGAGCGGCTGACCCAACCTGAGATCAGCTTGAGCGTTTCTCTCTTCACCGTCCTCATGCTCCGGATCAGGGGCTGCTTGGTCACCATCTCTCCTAGTAGGACAATAGAGAGAGTTAGCTAGCATAGGGTTTAGCATGGTAGCATGGAGTTAGCATTGGAGAGCTCAGTGATACTTTAGAAACGTTATGCTGCGTACAAAACTGAGAACTCGGAAATCTCCAACTTCAGTGCGTTCAAGACAACTGAGAACTCATGACAAAAAAAGAGCTCAGACTGAGAAAAATGGTTGTGAACGGTCATCCAACACAGAATTTGGTCCTCTTTCTAGAACGCTGACTTTCCGACCTGAAGATCACTGACGGCATGATATCACCTCGTATTTTTCAGAGTTCCCAATTGTCTTGAATGCACCGTTAGAATGGGCTTGTAGTTCTGTGACTGATGCCGCAGCTGCAGACAGACAGTTAAGCACACACACACCAAGACAAACAAGCACCTCAGGCACAAAGATCAGATAGACCAAAGACAGACACACAGACCACTCACAGACTAGGTACACACGTCTCACCGTTGGTCTGGATGGCAGAGGAGATGTTCTCACTCAGACACTTGTAGACATTGAGCATGTCCAGGTAGATACGTCCCAGCTGCACCACGAAAGGGTGTCCCACGGCCTTGCAGGCCCGCACGTTGGTCTTCAGGATGCTGCCCAGCTGACGCACTGTCTCTGCATCCTTCAGGATGTCCACATTCTGGAGGGGAGAGAGAGACAAGTCAGTTAAAATGCTTTCACAAGGCCTCCCGGGTGCCACAGTGGTTAAGGGCGCTGTACTGCAGCGCCAGCTGTGCCACCAGAGACTCTGGGTTCGCACCCAGGCTCTGTCGTAACCAGCCGCGACCGGGAGTTCCGTGGGGCGACGCACAATTGGCCTAGACTTCATCCAGGTTAGGGAGGGTTTGGCTGGTAGGGAAATCCTTGTCTCATTGCGCACCTGCGACTCCTGTGGCGGGCCAGCGCGACTCCTGTGGCGGGCCAGTGCGACTCCCGTGGCGGGCCAGTGCGACTCCCGTGGCGGGCCAGTGCGACTCCCGTGGCGGGCCAGTGCGACTCCCGTGGCGGGCCAGTGCGACTCCCGTGGCGGGCCAGTGCGACTCCCGTGGCGGGCCAGTGCGACTCCCGTGGCGGGCCAGTGCGACTCCCGTGGCGGGCCAGTGCGACTCCCGTGGCGGGCCAGTGCGACTCCCGTGGCGGGCCAGTGCGACTCCCGTGGCGGGCCAGTGCGACTCCCGTGGCGGGCCAGTGCGACTCCCGTGGCGGGCCAGTGCGACTCCCGTGGCGGGCCAGTGCGACTCCCGTGGCGGGCCAGTGCGACTCCCGTGGCGGGCCAGTGCGACTCCCGTGGCGGGCCAGTGCGACTCCCGTGGCGGGCCAGTGCGACTCCCGTGGCGGGCCAGTGCGACTCCCGTGGCGGGCCAGCGCGACTCCCGTGGCGGGCCAGCGCCTCCCGTGGCGGGCCAGCGCGACTCCCGTGGCGGGCCAGCGCGACTCCCGTGGCGGGCCAGTGCGACTCCCGTGGCGGGCCAGTGCGACTCCCGTGGCGGGCCAGTGCGACTCCCGTGGCGGGCCAGCGCGACTCCTGTGGCGGGCCAGCGCGACTCCTGTGGCGGGCCAGCGCGACTCCTGTGGCGGGCCAGCGCGACTCCTGTGGCGGGCCAGCGCGCGCTAACCAAGGTTGCCAGGTGCACGGTGTTTCCTCTGACACATTGGTGCGGCTGGCTTCCGGGTTGGATTGCACTGTGTTAAAGAAGCAGTGCGTCTTGGTTGGGTTGTGTATCAGAGGACGCATGACTTTCAACCTTCGTCTCTCCCGAGCCCGTACGGGAGTTGTAGCGATGAGACAAGATAGTAGCTACTAAACAATTGGATACCACGAAATTGGGGAGAAAAAGGGGTTAAAAAATATATATATATATATATATATATATATATATATTTTTTTTTTTAAATGTTATGCTTTCACGGACAACATATTGTAAGTCGCTCTGGATAGCTTTTTACTGAAGTGCAAAAAGACGAGGCTTTGCCAGTTGAAACAATTGGGAGAAAAGCACCGGTAATGATGTTGCTGTAAAACTACAAGGGCCTCTTAAGACAGTGGGTGTTTCTCTTAATTTCTCCATGGCACAGCAGTACAAAGTGGGGGACACTTGTGTTGTTTGGGTTGTGCTGCATGCATACAATGTAAAATGCTTTGAAACCAAGGTTTACAAACACAATCCCATAGTGTGACTTACCTTGGTGGCCTGTTGGATGATGCTGTCCCACACCTGGTTGGGTAGCAGCATGTACTTCTCGATGAGGTGCTCCTGCACAGCCTGGTCCGTCTGGGCCCCGATCATGTAGCCCACCGCCTCGTAGAACGTGTGCACCTGAGGCGAAGAGAGATGAGTTGGATTACGGGCATATGAACATCTGCTGCTTCATAACCAACTCCAGCCATTTCACATGACACCTGGAAACAGGGTGCTCCCTGAACTTGGCCAATGGAAACTCAAAACCCGCGTTGCCATTTGAAATTGTTTTTCAACTACTACTGTATTTTACTCTTAGTTTTGGTTGTTTTCAGGGGCCTGTAGCTCAACTGTGTTACAGCTAATCTTGGTGCATCTGTGTACCTGTTGGGGCTGGAGGTCACAGATGATGGTGTTGATGTTGTTGAGGATCTCGTCAATGAAGGGCATCACCTCGCCCACCTGCACCTGGACAAAGTGGCGCCGGCACTTCTGGGCGATCTTGATGAAGGTGTCGCACGCCATGTCCTGCACGCCGTCATGAGTCTCTGCCGGGAACAATTACGTTCAAATAAAATGCTCAATAAAAGAAACACTGTTGGGACGTGTTCTGTTGGACACGCTTTGAATCGTAACCCGCAAAGAAGTGTTTCTTATTGGACTAGTCCAGGTAGTCCCTCCCTGTTTGTTGGTTTTCTGTCCAGTGACAAATTAATACAGCCCTGGTATTTTGCATGGATGCAAAATGACACCAAGGAAATCCATTTTCACACAACACTGAAAACAGTATCCGGTATCTTTTTAAGATATGCAAGTGGTGACCTCAACAAAGTTGCTTACCGTGCATGAACTCAAAGAGCTTGTTAACGACGGTCTTGAGGAACTTCCAGTGAGCTCGGAGGAAGCGTGGGTACTGGCCCACGATGTACATGATGTTTGAGGCGATGATGGCCTTGTTGTCCTTCCCCCTCTTCTGCTCACAAAGACCCAGAAGGTCCTGGAGACATGAGAAAACAACACTTGGTCAATAACACAGAAACGCAGCTCAGTACATCCTGGCAGTCACTCTACAGCAGCATTTACATGTTAAGTCTTGTCAAGTGACTTGGATGTGGAATTTCTCCATAAGTGTATGATTTTAAAAAAAATATATTTTGCCAAATGTCAGTTCGATCAATCACTCCAAGTACCCACTGTTCTGAGTCAGCTGCGTAGACACAGCCCTGTTACTCTGCGCCCCTTATGACACAGGCTCAACACGCAGTCGGACTGCAACGTCTCAAGGGGCAGGCCATTCAATTTCTGAACAGTAAAGGGAACATTTCTGGTCTAACAGAGAACAAAATTGATGACTAAGACCAGCAACTACTGCATGTGTGTATTGTCCCCTTTAAAGACTGTAGCTACCTGTGAAGGTGCGGTGTGTGTATGCGCGTCTGCGTGTGGCTGCAAGCGCTGTGTCCGTTACACAGACTACTACAGACCTTGATGACGGTGACCAGGAACCTCTTCTCGTCCTCCTCGTGCATGGCCCCGCTGATGGAGCCGATGGCCCAGCACAGCGTGTTCAGGTTCCTCCAAGACCACTCTGTCCCGTTGACCTGGTTGTGCAGCTTCTCCGTCATGATGCGCTCCGTGTCCGCATAGTCCAAATGGGTCAGGTAGACTGGGGGGAGAGGGGGAGGTATGCTAGTCACAGAGAGAGGGAGTACGTGTATCGTGCCCTACCTTGTCAACAGCGAACAAAAGTGTGAGGGAGAGATGTGTGCTGAGGTGTGTGTCACTGACAGATCTATTGTGGAAAGTACATTTGACAAAGGAAAAGATTGAGGGGCAACTATACTTGACATCAGACTAGAGAGAGGGCATGTGTGTGAGATGTTTAGACTGTCCTGGGCCAGACACTCACCCAGTGTCTCTCTCATGTTCTTATAGAGGTTGATTGAGTCTGTGTCCTTCATGAACTCTCGGACCACCTCTCCCTGGTCGTTCTCCACCACCAGCACCTCCTCTGGCTTGGCCATTCGGCTCACCATCAGCGTACGCACCTGTGTTACCGGGCAGACAAAATGCCAGTGACTATTAATGGACAATCTAAATAAAGAGACACCATGGTGAGGCAGGGACTGTCAATAGGAAACACAGTAGAACGTCAAGGTTGTGTTCAGTAGGGAGAAAACGGTTTGAAGTGGTGGGAACTATATGAACTTGTCCGGCTGTAACACATTGTCTTTTGTAGATTGCTTTGCTAAGGTGTGCCCTATGCCACGACCCTGAAGGACATAGGTTTGGTTGAAGGTCAAAAGTGTGTGTGTGTGTGTATCCGTCCGCCCGTCTCTGTGTACGTTTCTTCTCACCTTGGAGAGCACGGGCAGGTAGAGGTGCCGGCGTGGGGGAACGTCAAAGTGCTGGCTTCCAGAGAGCAGGGGGGAGGTGGAGGTAGAGAAGGGGCTCTCCCTGTATAGCTCGGCCGCCAAATGGTTCCAGTACTCCAGACAGATCTTAAAGATCTCTGTCTCCTCCACCTCAGACACCAGCAGCATGTAGTGGAGAGCCTGGAAGGGTGGGTGATTAGAACAGAAGGTAAGGAGAATGATTAGGATTGGGGGGCTAGCTCCATTTCAATGGTGTGTGACTTGAGGATAAAAACTAAAAGGGAAAATTGGTACAAAAAAAAGAAAAGAACTTGAGGTCAAAGGCATGAACGTCACCTCCACAAGTGTCTCCCTAAGGTTGGGCCTCTTCTCGATGAGCTGTCCGTGCTCTTTCAGGAAGGTGCAGAGGAACAGGCTGAGGTTCTGGATGAAGTTCTGCTCGTCGTCCTTGCCGTTGGAATATGCCAGGCGGATGTTGGTGTTCAGGGGGAGCATCTAACACGAAGAGAGAGACCAGTGAAAATACAGATTCTTTGATGCGCCAATTACTGTTAATACACACATTACATTTTATGTAAAAATGTAAGCTACCTTCTTAATAGTTCTTATGATGCCTGCAATATGATCGTTGTTGAAACATACAGTCTGCAGTATCCGGTTTTTAAAAAATAGATGTAACCCATCGGTTTGTCCTGGTCCATCATTTGGGTACCAGTGCTCCAACAGTTTTGACAGTAGGCTTAACTGGCCAGCAGATAGAGCAGACATGGAGTGTACCCGTTTGAGCAGCCATGGAGTGTACCCGTTTGAGCAGACATGGAGTGTACCTGTTTGAGCTGACACATGGTGAGCGTGAAGAGGTTGACAAACTGCTCCTCGTACTGGTTGACGC
This sequence comes from Oncorhynchus tshawytscha, assembly GCF_018296145.1. Taxonomy (NCBI): domain Eukaryota; kingdom Metazoa; phylum Chordata; class Actinopteri; order Salmoniformes; family Salmonidae; genus Oncorhynchus; species Oncorhynchus tshawytscha. Next base: position 62,215,099 of record NC_056430.1, read on the forward strand.
TCACACCGGCGATCTCCGTCAGACACTTCAGCGTCACGTTGCGGAACATGGGTACGTTCAAGAACTGGGAACGGACGAGAGGAAAAAGAGGTTAGTCAACATGGTCGTATTCACTAGGCAGCAATCAGGAGAAAACTGACTGAAACATGGGACTACTTGTCCAATAAGAAAAGTGTTGGACCGAAGTTGAGTACACAACAGTTCACAAGACAAAACTGAATCCAAACATCACACTTGATTTTATGTGCATTTTATACTCTGTACTTTGACACATTTGCTGATAACGAAATCTGAAAATACTCTGGATACATTCAGTAATATAAGAATATTCCTAGAAAATGTGTGGTAGGTGCAACATAAGACAAAAAAAATGACAAGGGTTTGAGTGAGAGGACTAACTGGTGTCTCCAAGTGGCCACACACCTCTCAAAGAAGATTATTCAACTATAAGCTTCTCTTTTTTTTTGCTCTCCTATCTGTGCTGTTGAGGAACTAGAGCAAGCACACTTGAAGTTTAGTCTTGAACTCTAGTTCCTCCATCGCACAATTACTATTTTGGTTTACGCAATCCAATAACATCCCATTATAAAACGCCATCTGGATCAAGTGGGTATGTTTTGAAAGCTTGTTCTGTTGCCAACGTGACAAGCTGTTAAAAAATATGATATTACAGTGTTCACAAGGCAATTCAGAGAAACAGATCATTGTTTTAGTTCACATAGAAAGGAGTCATCAGTGCATTCAGGTGTGTGTGCTGCTGCAAATTCCCTTCACAATTAACCTAGGCTCATTCTGTTCAGGACAACCCAGGGTATGACGCCATGTCATCTTGTAACTGTACATCAAACATAGTGATCATAAATGTTGACACTATATGACAAGAGTTAATTGATTTGGAAATGTGAAGTGCACATTTGGAAGTGTTTGGCTTACATGTATGACAAAGCGGTATTTACTATAATCCTCATGCCTCATCTTTCAAAATACATAGTCCTCTTAATTTACAGCATTTCTCTCAGTCAGACAACGACAAAAAATTTTAAAGTTCTCCAACTACCGGGAGGGATAGGGGCAGCTTCTGGCCGCACGCGGTGCTCAAGTTCAGAATAGAGCGCTGTGAAGTGCAGAGCCAGAGCTCTGACTTCATGTATGACATGTTACTGTACAGACCCTACGTTCAAATTTAGGCACTTATTAGTGGCCAAATCTGCCATTTTCAGCCTGTATACATACAGGCACAAGTGTATGAGTGTTTGCAGCAGACCAAGTCGCCGAAGCAACAAGGTGCAAATGCCTCAACTTTCACTATATTGTTCCTCCGGTTCTTACGCACTTGCAAGCAAAACCAATGCAAGTCCGCCTTTGTGAGAGGATGCCTATAGTTTAACTGCTGTTTTGAGTTTCCACAAGCCGGTATTGCTGAATCACAACAAAAACACCATAAAATTGCCTAGGGAGATGTTTCAATGGAACCGAGAAGTAGTAATAAGTCGATACTTAGTCATTTAATTTTCAGTATGGGGACAGGTGCAAGTGAGTCATCAGGAGTTGAGTTACCTTGTACACCAGAGTGCTGATCAATTTGGTCTCAAATATGTACCCCAGGGGGATCCAGTTCAGGAAACGCAGGAGAGTCTCAAGTGTGGCTTGGACCAGAGGGGCATTCTGGGAGTTTTCCTGCAGAAAAAGTTTACATTTTACATGTTGGGTATTCAACATGTCAATTTCATATCAAGACAGTTTAGAATCCCTGAGCCATTTGCTTACCATGACAAACTGGCAGAGCTGGAATATTTGTGAGAATTCATTGCACATGCTGAAAGAAAAAGAAAATCGTTACTAAATAGCATGTCAGTGTACAATTCCATCTTATCTACCCATGCTTTTAAATAATATAATAAAAACCTTACAATTCAGTTGCCATGAAGAGACTGGTAATGACATCAACCACTAATACGTAGGAAACAGAGTCTTTGCAATATACAGTACATCTCCAAGCAGCCAAAGCATTTACTGTATAAATAAGCATTTAATTGTACTGTGTACACTACATTGTATCCTGTGCATATGACAAACATGAGTTATTAGGTAGCTGGACGTTATGTACCTGTCCTTCAGGTGCTTGGCCTTGACCTGGGTCATCTGTCCACTGGAAAAGTCAAAGACCTCCTCACTTAGCAGCTTGAGGATGATCATGTTGTTCTGACACAGGCTCTCGCTGGTGCGGCTGGCACCCACAATGTCACTGATGAAGGTGGGCCAGTGCTTGGGCCACTCCTGCTTCAGGATCTACACAAGCAGAGGAGACGCGCTGAGTTTGATTGTTTCGGTTTTAACCATTTGTAATGACAGGACAGACGTGTGTTTCTTAAGTACTTTTTTTTTTTTACCTGTACGAGGATCATGTTTAGTTTAGCAATGTACACTCCATCTTTCTGAAACACACAGATGAAAAATGCAGATGAAATTTGGGAACGAGCACAGAATTTCAACACGGAAAACATTGCAGTGAGAACAGAGTCAAACACAGGAAAGACTCTTTACCTCAACATTTGCGGCGTCAGATGAGGTCTTGATAATCAGACCAACGACATACTTCTTTATTCCTGAAAACATTGCAGAAATGTTTATGACTCGACATTGTCAAAGATCAAATGTTTGTGTCTGCATAACACGGCACATTAGCGATATAGTCTAGCTACGTTATTCCTTTATCTTAATGTCGCTGTTCATTCCCAAGCATGGCCCTAATATAGTTGTGTTATTCCAAACAGTCTATGCAGCGGGTGTTACCTTCACATTGATTTCTTGGAAGAATCTTCCAGCGTGTTTTGATCACAGTCTCCAGAATTTGCAGTGCATAGTACTGGAATGAAGAGGAGGGAGAGGCTTAGACTATCTGGAAAAACATATAACTCACAACGACATCTCATTTCCACTAAGACGACAGATCTTGTATATACAAATGACACAAAAAGCTAACAAATAAACAAGAGCCACGCATCTCTATGGATTCAACTGGACTGCCTATGCATGGCTGTAATGAAATGCTTTTCAATGTTGAGAGAGAGATATATGCGCCCTGGTTAGAGGATGTAAACCGATCACAAGGAATGCATCACTGGCACACATACTTTAGTCTTCATGTTCTGAGAAAACTCCAGGATGGTGTCGACTCGTGTCCATGCGTCCGGGTGATCCTTCAGGTTGGTCAGCACCTCCTGTGCCATGCGTTGCTGTGGAAGAGAAGAGAGAGAAACTGTTGAAAGCTGTGTGGCTTTAAAGGTCTAATCCACAGTTGAAATAACCCGGCCACTGTTAAAAGCTAAAGGATGGAGAAATGTAAACACACAAATTCATAGCAAGAGCAATGGATACAAGGACTGTTCAGGCTATACAGTGTTTTTTTAATGTTTACAAACATGTTTGTAAATTATGTTTATATTTTGAGTAATAACGGGGTAGTTGTCTGGCTACCCAAACTCCTTGCTCCGGCCAAATCTTACATAACGCCCACTGACCTTAGTTTTTTCTTCACAATGAGTCTGGATCTGAGTACCTCCCAACAATTTCTAAATTGGAAAGCTATTGTAGACTGTAGGATTGGTCCATAAACCAAAGGGTTGGGCGAGAGCCAGAACACATGTGGGTAAAGCAACTGAAAATTCAGTATTGGCTTTGATACTCAGTCAATTAGAGATGATCCAATCACTGATTACTTTGTTGTTGTACAAAACCCCTGATTTTCAGACTGAAGTATGTAGCGAAAGAAAGAGCAGCATTAGGGCAAAGAGCAGCTCTCACCTGTGATCCAATGTCATAGTACATAGAATTGACTACATTGTCCAGCAGATTGATGTCCAGCTTCTGACTGAAGTCTAGCAGCTGTCTTGCTGCATGATCCGCCAACATTGTCATGTTTGCTGGCATAGAGCTCTAGGAATGGAGGTGTGAAGGGAAACATGAGAACAAATGACAGAACTTAACTACAGACACCTGTAAATAAAACCTGACCAAAACAAATGGCTGATGAAATATATGCCACTGTCCCAATATATTATTTTCACTCCCTATATTGCTACACCCACCCACATGTAACAACGGCGAAATACTGAGTGTGAGTAAAATTGCGACATCACTGGCAAGCCTGTAAACTTTAATAGATAGGCAATTGCGACACCATGGACCACAAGTGGTACTTATGGCGCGTTCAAGTGCTAATCGGAACTGGGAAAATCGAAAATGTCCGACTTGTAATCTGGTTTTAGTTATACACGTGCCGGGTTCAACCAGCTAGCAACTCGGAAATGTCAGCGTTTTCTAGTTCCGACAAGCACGTCAACGCCGCAAAACAGCAACCCCTCCCTCCATCCAGCAATCCAAGAGTGCTACTACCGCTAGTCGATCATGTTAGCTTGCTAGCTAACGTTACTGTTTCATTTATGGTTAATTTAGCGTTTACTATTGTTAGCTAACGTTACCTCTATTGTGAATACCACATAGTTACGTATACATTAACTGACCTCAAAGTTGACACAGGTCTAGCTACTTTATCGCATATACTAACGTCTGGCTAATGTAGCCATGTTAAGTCTAAGATAATCAATTAATTGACTTCACTCACTCGTGTTAACAAAATATAAAGTAATATTCACAATAATAGCTAGCAAGCTAGTTTGCTATAAAAACAGCCAACTAGCTAAAGCTAGTTAGCTAGCTATTAGCATATGCTAACGTTAGCTACATCACCATTCAAACTTCAGATTCAACCCATTTGAGTTACACAGCTAGCTACCAAACTCACCTTATTTCTTTAGTCTTTCCGTTGTAATGAAAAAAATAAGACTTGGCTCTGATTTTAAAACTCTCGTCTGGCTGGGTGTCAGGCTATCTCATGGCACACGTTCCAGTGTGTTTGACATTCGCTAGCTAGCTTCCTGGCTAATTAGCTAGCTAGCCAAATGATTTATGTCCTGATAGCACGCCGTTAGCTGTATGTCCTGCCACTGAAGCGAAGTTTCAGTATAATTTACATTTAGTAATTCACCATATGTCAAATAAATGTAACAGACTAGTCTAGAAGTATCTTAGCAATGATTAAGTCGTTGCGGACGGCGAGAAATGTTATCAAGTTAGCCTGCTGTTGCACAAGCCAATGATGACTTAGCTTCCCTTGGCTGGCTAGCTAACAATTTACGGAGTCACACGTAATTGCGTTATTCCGGTTCATAATCACAAAGTAAAATAATCTTGAGTTTATTATTGGTTCTATTCGTATATAATATTTGATAGCAGGGCTGTGTAAGCTAGCTCTTCATCTCATGCTTCAAACCCAAGACCGGTTGAAACCGGTTAAGACTGGGATATTCCATCTAGGTTTTTCGGCCCATGGCGCCGCGTAAAATTTGGACTATGTGCACGCCCTTGAGGGATCCGATTGGTTTGTCATAAAATGGTACAAGGGCTGTCCTGTTATTTTACAGGCCAACGATGCGGTCAATCAAAATGAACATCATTACTTCAGTACCCATGCGGCTGTGTTTTCTGTTGGTTTGGGGGGTCAACACACCCCAAAACATATATAATAATGTACTGTACATAGACTTGAAATCACTTTAATAATAGAGCACTAGTAACTTTAACAATGTTTAAATGTTTACAAACTGCCCTACTCATATGTATATACTGTATTTTAGTCTGTGCCACTCCGACATTACGCCTCCTAATATTTATATATTCTTTAATTACATTCTTTTACTTTTAAGTTTGTGTTTATCAAATCAAATTGTATTTGTCACATGCGCCGAATACAAAAGGGTCTAAACCTTACAGTGAAATTCTTACTTATAAGACCTTAACCAACAATGCAGTTTTGAGAAAAATAAGTGTTAAGTAAAAAATACAAATAAAAAACAACAAATATTTAAAATAGCGAAGCTATATACAATGGGTACCGGTACATTGTCAATGTGCTGTGCTGGGGCACAGGTTAGTCGAGGTAATTGAGGTAGTATGTGCATGTAGGTAGAGTTAAAGTGACTATGCATAGATAATAAACAGAGTGTAGCAGCAGTGTACACGAGGGGGTGGGGGGACAATGCAAATAGTCTTGGTAGCCATTTGATTACCTGTTCAGGAGTCTTATGGCTTGGGGGTAGAAGCTGTTAAGAAGCCTTTTGGACCTAGACTTGGCGCTCCGGTACTGTTTGCCGTACGGTAGCAGAGAGAACAGTCTATGACTAGGGTGGCTTGAGTCTTTGGCAATTTTTAGATCCTTCCTCTGACACCGCCTGGTATAGAGGCCCTGGATGGCAGGAAGCTTGACCCCAGTGATGTACTGGGCCGTATGCACCACCCTCTGTAGTGCCTTGCCGTCGGAGGCCAAGCAGTTGCCATACCAGCCAGTGATGCAACCAGTCAGGAGGATGCTCTCGATGGTGCAGCTGTAAAACTTTTTGAGGATCGGAGGACCCATGCCAAATCTTTTCAGTCTCCTGAGGGGGAATAGGCTTTGTTGTGCCCTCTTCACGACTGTCTTGGTGTGTCTGGACCATGATAGTTTGTTGGTGATGTGGACACCAAAGGACTTGAAGCTCTCAGCCTGCTCCACTACAGCCCCGTCGATGAGAATGGGGGCGAGCTCAGTCCTCCTTTTCCTGTAGTCTACAATTATCTCCATTGTCTTGATCACGCTAAAGGAGAGGTTGTTATCCAGGGACCACACGGCCAGGACTCTGACCTCCTCCCTATAGGCTGTCTCATCTATTCGTCTCATTTTTATTTACATCGTTGTGTGTATTGTTGTGAATTGTTAGATATTACTGCACTGTTGGAGCTAGAAACACAAGCATTTCGCTACACCCGCAATAACATCTGCTAAACATGTGTATGTGACCAATAAAATGTGATTTGATGATTTATTGCCAAATTGTTTTATGACAACTAAACTCAGCAAAAAAAGAAACGTCCCTTTTTCAGGACCCTGTCTTTCAAACGATAATTCGTAAAAATCCAAATAACTTCACAGATCTTCATTATAAAGGGTTTAAACACTGTTCCCCGTGCTTGTTCAATGAACCATAAACAACTAATGAACATGCACCTGTGGAACGGTCGTTAAGATACTAACAGCTTACAGACGGTAGGCAATTAAGGCCACAGTTATGAAAACTTAGGACACTAAAGAGGCCTTTCTACTGACTCTGAAAAACACCAAAAGAAAGATGTCCAGGGTCCCTGCTCATCTGCGTGAACGTGCCTTAGGCATGCTGCAAGGAGGCATGAGGACTGCAGATGTGGCCAGTGCAATAAATTGCAATTTCCATACTGTGAGACGCCTAAGACAGGGAGACAGGACGGACAGATGATCGTCCTCGCAGTGGCAGACCACGTGTAACAACACTAGCATAGGATCGGTACATCCGAACATCACACCTGCGGGACAGGTACAGGACGGCAACAACAACTGCCCGAGTTACACCAGGAATGCACAATCCCTCCATCAGTGCTCAGACTGTCCGCAATAGCCTGAGAGAGGCTGGATGGAAGGTTTGTAGGCCTGTTGTACGGCAGGTCCTCACCAGACATCACCAGCAACTACGTTGCCTGGACCAGACAGGACTGGCAAAAAGTGCTCTTCACTGACGAGTCGCGGTTTTGTCTGACCAGGGGTGATGATCGGATTTGCGGTTTTCGTCGAAGGAATGAGCGTTACACCGAGGCCTGTACTCTGAAGCGGGATCGATTTGAAGGTAGAGGGTCCGTCATGGTCTGGGGCGGTGTGTTACAGCATCATTGGACTGAGCTTGTTGTCATGGCAGGCAATCTCAGCGCTGTGCGTTACAGGGAAGACATCCCTCATGTGGTACCCTTCCTGCTGGCTCAACCTGATATGACCCTCCAGCATGACAATGCCACCAGACATACTGCTCGTTCTGTGTGTGATTTCCTGCAAGACATGAATGTCAGTGTTCTGCCATGGCCAGCGAAGAGCCCAGATCTCAATCCCATTGAGCACGTCTGGGACCTGTTGGATCGGAGGGTGAGGGCTAGGGCCATTCCCCCCAGAAATGTCAAGGGGACGCAGCTGCCTTGGTGGAAGAGTGGGGTAACATCTCTCAGCAAGAACTGGCAAATCTGGTGCAGTCCATGAGGAGAAGATGAACTGCAGTACTTAATGCAGCTGGTGTCCACACCAGATACTGACTGTTACTTTTGTTACCCTTTGTTCAGAGACACATTATTCCATTTCTGTTAGTCACATGTCTGTGGAACTTCTTCAGTTTATGTCTCAGATGTTGAATCTTATGTTCATATAAATATTTGCACATGTTAAGTTTGCTGAAAATAAATGCAGTTGACAGTGATAGGAAGTTTCTTTTTTTGCTGAGTGTAGTACAGAAATATAAATATCCCATAATGTACATGAAATACATAACACCTTTATGTTCCCAAATGTGATGTATATATGCAACGATTGAAAAAAAGTATGATCCTTAAATATATAGCAAATGTTAGGCTACATATATTTAGTCACAAAATATTAGACAAATAATTGTCGAAAGAAAATGTATCACAAGCATCCAAATGTAAGTGGTCAACCTATTGTATTTCCTGCAAAGTAGGATATCACAAGACAAAGAATACCCTAAACTGTTCAATGTGATCCTTTTTATAACCATAGCCTAGTACTACAATTCACTCTGGTCTGTCTCAGACAACAAAATAATGTAATAAACATGAAATTCCCCATTATTACTGTATGTATACAGATCTCCTACCATGCATTTATCATTTTTTATAATAGAAGCATCTCTACCACTGTGTGTCAGTGTTGTAGACGTTCGCCTCAATGTAGCCCTGCCTACCTGTCAGAAAATGCACTCCTTTTACTTTTTAGTCATCCTCGTTACTTTTCTTTTCCGCTATTGCTGTGTTTCCCTATCCCTCTCTGACTTCTGACTGTTTTGGCTGTGCTGGCCGCTTCTATAGCTTGGGCTGCTCTGGGTACTCTCGGGCCTTTTGAGGATGTCACTCCCTTTATTCTTTTCATCATCCAGGGGCAAGTAATGCTCACTGGCATCTGAGTAATGGTCATCGGCATCTGAGTAATCGCCATCATCTGAATAACGCCCAATATCCGCCCTCCCCCGCCCTGCTTCGTCATGGCCTTCATCCTCATCTTCTTTTTTGGACTTCAATTCATCTTTCTCAGCCTCCTGCTCTCCTTCCCGTTTTTGGTCAGCAAAGCTGTCTTCATAATCTTCTGGGTATTCATCCTGGAAGACCGTGTTGTAAATAGCCCGTGTATCTGTCTCGTCCTTTTCACTGAGAAAACAAAATGAATAAACACTTAACACAAAAAAATATAAACTCTTATACCATGGCATTGTTGAATACTCGTTTCTGATGGACTTGAAAGGCATTCTAGAGCGTGCATTATTTCAGCACGGTAGAATTCAATAGCTTTTAGTTCATTCTTACATGTTCTATGTTTGAGCTGCTTTTGAAACCAAAAGTCAAACTGAAAACATTATTGGCATTGTTGAATTCGATTTTTAGAAGAGCAAGCTAATGGTGTGTTTGTAAATTAAATCTGGAGTGCCAGAGTGCGCTCTGGGCGTTCGTAAATTCAGAGCGTTTCACTCTCGGCTCTGGCCAAGGAGAAACATTGATCCAAGCTTTCTTACCACACAACCGCAGTCAAAGCACCCAAGCTAACTGCTAGCAACTTCCAGACACAAATGAGAGAACACCTCACTCTGACCATTTTACACGCCCTAGCAGAGCTGGTTCGTATGTTTTCATGTTATCCAGAGCGTTGGTGACTGTAACTGTACTGCTGGCAACAATTTAATTCTGATTTTTTTACGAACACCGGGGCCATATTCAACGGGTATTGAACGATCGCAAATCCATCAGTTATTCTGCGCTAAAACTGATGGTTTGGCTAGCTAAACTAGCAAGTATGTTTGACTAATGATTTTGACTAATGAAGTATGTTTACAAAATGTATAATTCACTGTCATTGAGCCAGAAGTCTACCTTTGTTTTGGGTCACTGGAGGAGGTGGTCCAGCATGCAGATTCTTGGCCACCTGGCTGCTGGGACTTGGGCACCTTGCCACTGACAAAGTCCTCACTCACTCCACAGCCTCGCAGGGTGTCTGTGTAGCGCTTCTCTGCAGCGTGTTTGGCATTCATCTGTCAATAGACAGAAGTGAAAAATAGCATACATCATGACCAGCGATGGGTATATAGTCTGTCATACCTTTATTATTCATGCAATATACACTACCGTTCAAATGTTTGGGGTCACTTAGAAATGTCCTTGTTTTTTAAATAAAAAATGTTGTCCATTAAAATAACATAGTGTATATTTATTGTAGTGTATATTTATTGTGTGAATGAGTGGTGTGAGGAGATATGGAAAGGATGCCACTTATAACTACTGAAATGCAATCCATGTCATGTCACTCCACGACTCACACGCGTGTGTGTGTGTGTGTGTGTGTGTGTGTGTCGTTTCTGGTCACCTGTGCAACCTGCTCCAACAGCAGAGGCCTCCCCTTCACTCTCTCCTGGATTTCCCTCATCTCCTCCTGGTACTCCTTCCTCCGCTGAAAGTCCTGCTTTCTGTTTGAAACACACAGACAACCTTTCACCCCTGTCATCCCACAACCCTCAGCCCTGAAATAACCCTCAGCTCTGACCTATTCAACAAAAACATCACTTTTACAACCACAGCTTACTATTACTGATATGGAAAACATAGTCACAATTGAGACTATTGAGGCAATGTTCAGTTCAGTCTTCAGGTTTGCATTTCCACTCATCATTTTCATATGAAAAGACCCAGATACATCAGATTGATAAACTGCTTTGGGGGGGGTTCTTGTTTGCTACAAGTATAATTATAATGTTATGGATTTCTATATGGGTACCTGAACTGCTTGAGCTTGAACTGGTTGGTCTGGGAGAGGGGCACGTGGGCATCATTGGCTTGGGCGCACTTCGAGACCACCTTTGCAAGCTTCTTCTCTCTCTGCTTCTGTCTCTCACTCCATCTCTCTTCCTCTTCTTCTGCCTTCTTTCTCTGCTCAAGCACCTTTCTACTCAAGGAGACAAGGCAGTCATCGATGACAGGAAGTCATTGGTGGAGGAAGGACTTTGACAAAAGAGAAAATAAAGGCCAAGGGCACTAGAAGTAGGACTAGGGGGGGTAATGTCAGAGGTTGGGCATTTTATTGTTTTGGAGCTGGGAGTGTATAGGAAGTCCACAGGATTCAACAGACAAGGGTTTCAACTTTCAGGCCACAACTATTCCTAAAAAGAGCAACTAAAAGGTCTTCTGAAGCTCTGACTAGCTTGTCTAAAAAGGAGACACCCCTTGCTATTCTATGTGGGTAGTACCTTACAGCCTCTTGGCGTTTTTTGCTGGCATCAGTGACTTTGGCAGGCAGCTGTTCCAGACTGCCTGAGAGGGAGGAGCAGAGGCTAGAGTTGTGTGAGTGGACGAGCCCAGCTGTGCTGACGTAAGGCCAGCGCTTGGCCCGGGGACTCATCTGCTCCTTCTCGATCTCGGCCAGGATGCGTTCGCGGTGCGAGGGGATCTGTGACGTCCGGAGCTGGAACGGCTCGCACGTCGTCAAAGGCTTCACGTCGCGCCGGCTCTCCAGCTGCTTCTTGAACCTCCTGTAGCTGGCGTCGAAGTCGGGCACCACCGGGTTTATTTTAGGCCTGTAAGGGGCCCTGTTGTCATCCTCGGATCCAGCGGTGTCCCCCCGGGCTCCATCCTTAGCATGCTCCCTTTTGCTAAGGTGGCGTGCCAGCATGCTTGGTGGCATGGAGGTGCTGTGGAGCAGCTCCTGGGCCCTCATCTGCATCTTGATGGCACGGTACAGCTGCTCCTCCTTCAGTTGCTCGCCCGTAGCCGCCTCATACACGGCCTTGGGCACGGCCTTGGCCCTGAATGGTCGGACTCTCTCCTGGCTGATTTGCTGGAGGTTGCGGAGCTGCTCCTCTCTCTGCTCCCTCTTGAGACGTTCACGCTCCAGGAAACTGAAGGGCCTCTGGGTGGAGCACAGACGCTGCTGCTCCCGCTCGTGCATGGCCCGCCGCGCCTCGTCGCGTTCGCGGAGCTCCTCGTATGGGGGCAGGCGGACGTGGACGGGCACGGAACTTGCACGGAATTTGTGCTGGCACTCTGTCAGCTCCTCCAGCTGCTTCCGCAAGGCCGCGTTCTCCAGCTCGATCTCTGACCGTGTCTTCACACCTTTCTGGCCCTTCTGGTTCTCCCGCAGCGTCATGTGGAATGGCTTGGGGACGGTCACTCTGGGTTTCCAAGGCTCGTGTTTGACATCTTTGCACCCTTGCTTCTGGTCCTTACCCTTGATGCCTTTCTTGTGGCCCCCAATGAGGCTCTGGAGGGAGGATGTGGACGGGTGGCGCTGGCGAGGCGACAGCTTGAAGTCATGCCACATGTTCTTGATGTGCTCTTTGGGGGAGGACTGCAGACCCTTCTCCACGTTGTTGACTACAGCACCTTCCTCGTCAGATGTGTCCGATAGCCCAGAGCCCCTCCTCAGCTCCAGAGCCGAGTGGGCCTTCCTCAGACACCTCACGGGCATGGGGCTGATCTTCGAGTACGATCTGGTGAGCGAAAAAAATATTTTTACACCATTAGAATATGAATTGACTGAGTACAGTACACCTTCCAGAAGCAGATATAATGTACCCTACCAACTTCAGCATATTATCTTGGTGGTTAATCAAGAAAAACAACCAATTCCAAGCAAGAGCAAAAACACCTGTGTGCCTGTGCCCCCTGCACGTTTTCCGAGGGTGGTGCACCTTTGGGCTCCAGCTTCTTGCGGTACATGCCCTCTAGCTCGGCCATGGTGCGGAGGTGGGCCCTCTTCAGCTCCTCCAGCTTACGATAGTACTCCTCGTTGGAGAAGTAGAACTCACGCAGGTCGATGTGGTCCCCCGTCACTCGGTAGTCTTTGATCATCAGGGATCTGCCCTTCCCGGGGGCATCCCCATCACCGTAGTCAGACCTCGAGTCGTCATACTGCAGCTGAAAAGTCAAAGAACGTCAATAAAAAAACATTTACGTTGTGCACGGGCTGTAGAGAATGTCTCTGTGGAATCCATTCCATACAAATAATAAATGTTGCCTACATTTTGCATTGGTCAAATGCAAAATCGACTTCGTCTCGGGCCGTAACAACATCCGTGCCAACATACCCTCCAAACACTGGCTTCTCTGGCATTATCACTTAAGTAAGCAATTGGAAGCAAAGTGTATCTTGGATAGGATTGTGGCTCCAGGAAGAAAAAGCCTTTCAACTGTATTTCTATGACTTTAAGATACATCTTAAAGGGGAAGCCCTATATATGTTAATATGCCAAATGCATGGAAGTGTATCATCATGTAAGAGTAGCACTGATGACTGGACGTGTTGTAGATGGTTAAAGCATAAGGCCTAATATGAATTGAGTAGAGCATAATATGAGATGGCTACTTCATGCCTAAGCTCATTATCCCCAGCTCTGTGGGTTTGGATGACCTATCCATATGGTCACGCACAGAAGGTGGGGTGATAATGGAAGGAGCGTATGTTCAACTGTCACACTAGCTGCTCTGCCTCCAACCATCTCAATCTTCTTTCCTTCCGGTGATGAATGGATGAGATCCAATCATACATTTACAAATATTAAGAAAATAAGTCTAAAGCTTGGACAAGCAATTCTAACGAGTATCCTACTGATTACGGTACAAGCCAGATCAAAATGAATGTACTTTCTAAATTTTAAAAACTATTTGGAGATGCCCAGATGTAGGGCAAATCTTTGTCCAGTGAGGAAAATAAAATGGGATTTGAAATCATGTTGTCCAAAGGAAATTAAGCATTTAGGATTACTGGCACTGTGACGTCAGTGTAATCTAGTAAATGAGGGAAGCCATAAATAGGCCAGTAACAAATTATGCAGGTCAAATCCTCTCCCACACAGGCAGGTTGACCTGAACAGGCAAATTTCTGTAGTAACATTTGAGAACAACATACATTTTATGAGAATCCACCTACATAAGTAAATGCTTCACCTGAATTTCCCAATCTTTAACATGAGTCTGACATGGAAGATAATTCGAGGCATATCCACTTAAATTTACATCACTATCCAGTGTCATAGGCTTGTATAGGCTATAAATGATGCCTAGTTACATCAATTTAGATGTTTGGTAGCAATTTATGATCAATATGTTGTATGACTAAGCCATCTAGCAGATCAATGAGGGAGGATCCAAGAATTAGCCTATTATGGAATGAAGAACCAGAAATAATAAAATAAAAAACGCTGGCTTCCTATGTGCAACTGGTGTTCTATTTGTCTTCAGATCAACATAATGAGGGTATAACGTTGATGGATTAGTTAGTCGGATGAATGGCATCTCGGCAAGTGTCGGATGGTGTCCTCTTTCCACCCGTATGATGGATTTCATCCAATCGTTTAAGAATATTTCTGGATGCTTAGCTCAGCTTTCAAATACAAAACTCATCTGCCGATATCTTACCTCTTTTTCGTAGTCTCGATTGTCAATATGACCAGTTACTGACGAATATGGAAGGGTTCGCTGCCTTTCATACAACGCCAACGGAGCCTTGGTGTGTGGGTCTACCGGCGTTTTCAAACAGGAGGTAACCAGGACGTTGGCGCGATGGGCATTCGCCATTGTTTCCCCTGTTCTTGCTTTCTTTGTCAAAGTTGAATCTAATAGAGACGCTGCAACTACTTGGCAAAAGCTGGCAAAAGCACAGCAGATGCTCTCCAGAGCACCAGCATCGTGTGGTTGTAAAGTAAATTACTAGCTGTAAATTACTAGCTTTTTCAGGAAGTGAATAGTTTTTCATCTTCATTTCCTTGAAAACTGTTAGGATATAAATGCTAATAAATGTAAATCTAACGGATTTTTTTGTTGGTAGAGTATTTAATTATCTTAATATAGTTAATTATATATATAATAGTATATATTATATAGTTTATTTTTGCAAGGTATGAAAATGTGGTGTTTTGTTTGTACATTTACATTTGTGAATATGACATTTGGCCAAAATAATAAGGAAATTAATTACATAAAATTGTTTCAACTTATTTCTATCGTAAGTAAAGAATCCAAGCAGTACATCTCTCCATAACAGTGCAAAATCTTCATGAATGTGTTCATTTATAAATTTACTGTTCTCTTGCCACAGATTCCTTACATGAATACAATGCCAAAAAAAGATGCTACACGTTTCTGGGTGGTCATTACAAAAGGTAACGTTACAATTATATATTTTTAAACTTCCTCATATAGAAGTTGGCAGGATAATATTTATCAATCATTTTAAAAGAAACCTCCTTCATTTTGTTAATAAGTATGTGTGTGGCAACATCCAACTTTTTTTTCCCAGTGGTCAAAAAGTACCCAATTGTCATACTTGAGTAAAAGTAAAGATACCTTAATAGAAAATGACTCAAGTAAAAGTCACCCAGTAAAATCTTACTTGAGTAAAAGTCTTAAAGTAGTTGGTTTTTAATATACTAAGTGTCAAAAGTAAAATAATAAATCATTTCAAATTCCTTGTATTAGGCATTTACAGACAGCCAGGGCACGCGCCAACATTTAGACTTCATTTACAAATGAAGCATGTGTTTAGTAAGTCCACCAGATCAGAGACAGTAGGAATGACCAGGGATGTTCTTGTAAGGGATTTCCTCCTCTTCGTCTGAAGAGGAGAGGCGAGAAGGATCGGAGGACCAAAATGCAGCGTAGTAAGTGTCCATGGTTTTTAATAGGAAAATTCAAACATAAACATGAACACAACTACAAAACAAGAACTGTGAAAACCCAAAAACAGTCCTGTGTGGCACAAACACTGACACAGGAGACAACCACCCACAAAATACCCAAAGAATATGGCTGCCTAAATATGGTTCCCAATCAGAGACAACGATAAACACCTGCCTCTGATTGAGAACCACTCTAGGCAACCATAGACTTACCTAGACAACTACACTGAACACAACCCCATAAATCTAATAAACCCCTAGACAAGACGAAACACAATAAATCACCCATGTCACACCCTGGCCTAACCAAAATAATAAAGAAAACACATAACTAAGGCCAGGGCGTGACAGTTCTCTTGATAAGTGTGTGAATTATACAATTTTCCTGTCCTGCTAAGCATTCCAAATGTAACGTGTACTTTTGGGTGTCAGGGTGTTCCTACTGATGAGTTTCCTACTGATGAGTCAATTAATTAATTGTAGGTATGTTCTGAGGGTCAGGTCTTAACATGTTCCTGAATAATAAAGCAACACCTGAGGGAATGGCATCTAAAACAATTGAAAAATCTTTAGGTGTTACAGGGATCTTGTAAAGTGATAAGAATTCCTTATAACTAAGTAAAATACCCTCTGCATTTACAAGTTATCGCACCAACAGGATATTATTTCTGAACCAATATTCTAAAAACAAAGAAGTATTTTTATACAATATGTCCCAATTATTCCATATATAATATCTGAGTGGAGAAAAATTATGCTTATAAATGAAGGACCATGACAAGAAAACCTGCAGATGAAAAGCAGAGTTTCACTGGAACTTTGTCAATATTATAATTGAAAACCAACATGAAGTTAAGGCCACCAAAAAGTAGAGAAGACATGATGAGGAATAAAGTTCGACATAGAAGTGTGTCTTCTTAGGATTTTTTTTATCCAATTGATCTTAAAAGTATTATTTAAGGGAAATTATCATACTCATAAGTGTTCATTACAACAGTTTTCCTGATGTAATGGGTTCAGTTTCTCCAAAGAAAGTTGAAAAGCATCTGGTCTATCTCTTTGCTTATTTTACCGTCAAGATCTAAAGACAGTATCATATGTTAGTCAAGAGATACCTTCAGCCTTGGTTATTAGGACTCTTCCTTTTAAAGATAAGTCACTCTGTAGCCATTGACTTATCTTCTTCTGGGTTGTTTTTAATAACAAGGTTAAATTTGAGTAAGCATCTATATTTCTGATCCTTAGTAATGGTTATGCCTAAATATGAAAGTTCTTCTTTCACTGGAATACCATAATATGAAGTTGCCACACAACATTTGACAACCATGAGTTCCCATGTATTAATGTTTAGACATAGAATCCTTTTCCAAAGCATCTGGTCTATCACATTGA
The DNA here is from genome assembly GCF_018296145.1 of Oncorhynchus tshawytscha. Taxonomy (NCBI): domain Eukaryota; kingdom Metazoa; phylum Chordata; class Actinopteri; order Salmoniformes; family Salmonidae; genus Oncorhynchus; species Oncorhynchus tshawytscha. The sequence continues at coordinate 62,232,327 of NC_056430.1, forward strand.
TCGATATGGGAATCTGACTAGCATCTTTCAGAAAAAGTGTAGTATCGTCAGACAGCTGGCTTATAATAATTTATTTACCAGCTATGGAAATACCGTGTATAGGACTATTATTTAAAGAATTTGTAAATAGTTAATTAATAAACACAGATACAGTGAGATAGGACAACCTTTAACTCAAATCTAGGTGAGGTGCTATGTTTGTTTGAGAGAGCTGTGACCATTCCTATAGAGAGTCTTGAAACCCTTACAGAAAGAAAATAATCATTTTTTTTTTTTTTTTATTAAAAAAATCGCTGAAGACATATTTCCCAAGGGAGTGGAAGAGGAACCGATGCTCCACTGTGTCAAAAGCTGTATAAAAATAATATGAAGCTATCCTCGGTTATTAGGTCTGAGTAGTCAAGTATGTCTAATACTAGTCTGACATTGTTAGAAATATGTCTGTTCCTCATAAAGCCAGACTATGTTTCATCAATGATTCCATCCAGGACATCCTTTAATTATTTTTGCAAGTAGTAATGTAATATCTTAGTCATTATTCAGAAGACAAATTGATAACCCCAGAGTCATTGTAGGAGGGAGAACATTGTTTTTAATACTCTTTAAAAAGCTACTTGTTCAGAAAATAACTTGTACAATTCTGCCGTAATTCCATCAATACCTGGGGATGTATTGTTCTTTTGATGGCTAATTCACTCGATAATCTCTTCAACTATGATGGGTTCATCACACTGTTTAGATTCTGTATCACTGATAGAGTGAACATTATTCAGGAAGTCAAAAAACATCTGTGATTCCTGACTGTACGTAGAGCTATACAATTCCCTGTAAATGACCTTCAACAGTGTTGTCTTGTGATCATGCCATCAATGTTTTGTGATTATTGGTGTCGTAAAAATGTTAGCTAACGGGTCAGCAATTAGTATGTTTGACATTTCAGTGGAAATACTAATCATATTTTTGATTAACGGCTTGGCAAAAAATATAGGTCCCGTATTATCGGCATACGGTCCTTATCGGCAACTTTTCATTGCGTAGCCCGGTGCGCCCTCCCGTGGACTCATTAAAAAAAAAGTTTTCCCCAACATTCAGTGTTGTAACCAAATAAAGTCTAATTTGTTTTACAGATTAATCTTATGTTTTGAGACAGAAGATACGTTTAATACTAAAATATGAGTTTAAATAAATACACCTTTAGTTTCAGTTATGTGCATTGTGTCACGAACAGGCTCTAAATTCGTAGCAAAAAGGGAGATAACGTGGAGATAAGGAATAACTAAATATATTTATTAACTGAAGTAAACTAAATACATTTAACAATGGGGTGTGTGTGTGTAGTCTGTAATCAGTAGTGTAAGTGAGTGGTTGCGTGCATAAATGTGATGAGAGATGTTGAAAGGTGCCAAAACTAAAACAAAACGGCCACAAAAATGCCACAACCAAAATCTATCAGTGTCTGCATGGAGAGAGTCTCCCCAATGTAGCGCAAGTAGACAATGGACCTGATCGGACAGCTCAGAGCCTCTGCTCTTTTCTGTCCATAAGAAACAATTGGATTGGTGGAAGAGGCAGGGCAGGCCAGGAGCAAGGAAGGAGGGTGTGGTCAGCAGGGCATCCCCCGAGGCTGAATGCCCTAAAGTTTTTATCAGAACGGTCGTAGATTAGTTTTGCCTTTTTGCTTTTCCCGAAATGAGTTCGTGGTGTTTCATTTTAAAAATAGAAGTAAAAAATAAAATAAAAAAGTAAAAAATAAAAAATGAGGGATAAAATAACGTCATTAAAATTATAGCTCACAGCTGTGCATGGGGAGAGGGGTGGGGGTGCTAAGGAGTGCATTCACATATATCTACACATTTTCATACACACACAAAAAAATTTTTTTTTTTTTTTTCCTCTCTTCTAGGTCAGTTTCAGCATTATGGACATGGGTGTATCTGTGGTCCAGATATGCTGTTAACGTAGTGGTTGCCGATGTATCTTGGTAGTCTGTAAGCCATTTTTGCTGCCATGTTTTGGACTATCTGTAGCCGATTCATCTGCTGCGGTGAAGCTGTTATCCAGGCTGGCAGGGCGTATTCAAAGAGGGATCGGATGTAGCTGATGTAGACTTTCAGCACTGTCTGAGGTGAGGCTCCATATTTTCTTCCGCACAGCGTTTTTAGGTGGTTTAGTCTTTTTCGTCCCGCTCTCTCTATGTTCGCTATATGGATTGTCCAGCGCATGTTCTTCTGGAAGGTGACTTCACAGAATTTTGCTTATTTTTCTGCTTTTATTGTTTCACCGTAGAGTTTGAGATCTATGGGTTTCCTGGTTTTCTTGCTGGTGCTTCTTGTGAAGAGGACGCATTGAGTCTTTTGTGGGTTCAATTTTACTCGCCACATGTTAGACCACGACTCGATCATTTCAATAGACTTCTGGAGTTTTTTTGCAGCAAGTTGAGGATATTTGGAGCTGGACCAGTAGCAGAGGTCATCGGCAAACTGAGACTTGACCTATGGTGGGTGGAGGGTAGTAGATATCTGATATGTAGAGTAGAAAAAGTAGCGGGCTTAGAACTGCCCCCTGTGGGACACCTGCCTCCAGGGTGAAAGGTGAGGATATTGCTGTGGAGACCTTCACTTTAATTATACGGTTGTGGAGAAAGCTGGTGATGATGTTTCTGATGGAGAGCAGTAGTTTGAGATTGGAGTCTGCGAGCCAGTAACACAGTCCATTGTGCCACATCTTGTCAAATGCTTTCTCTATGTCAAAGAAAACCGCCAGGGTAAGTTGTTTTTTCTTGAAGTTCCGAAGGATGTCCTCTGACAGTCTTAGAATGTTATCGGTGGTTGATCTTGCTTTCCTGAAGCCAGCGCGGTGGATTCCATGGAGGCCCATTTCCTCGGTGTGGCCGCTCAGTCTTTGGGTGAGTACTCTCTCAAACAGCTTCCCGACATGACTAAGGAGGCTGATTGGTCTGTAACTTGTGACGTTGTATGGGTCTTTGCCAGGTTTGTGGATCATTGTGACAACTGCAAATTTCCAATGAATGGGGAAGAGGTGTACTTATCCTGGGTACACACACACCCGGGCCGACGTGTGTCCCATTTCGCTGACGACACTCAGCAAAGAGAAAGAATTCGGCAGTGGGAGGGTCATCACAATTGACAAACAATTAAAACACTGTTGGAGTTTGTGTTGCAGAGATGAACTTGGAAAGCAAAGGAAGAAATACACGAGATGGGTTGAATAAATATATATTATATTTTAGACATGTTATTTTATTTTTTTACAAATAAAAAATGTAATATGAAAACAAACAATTAAATCTCGACCTCCATCCCTATATTGTCACATAAACCACAATAAAAAAAATCCAGCTTCACTACCACCTCTAGAACCCACTTCACACACCTGCAGTGGAACCAGTGCTGGCAGAAGTCACAGCACACCCATAGCACCTCGGACCTACACTCCTGCGGGAGCTTGCAGGTGGATCACGCTCCCCGCAGTGAGCACAGCAGGTGGTGTCTTCTTTTATTTGGAAAACATCAATTAAAAAACACATTAAATTGATAAACATGGTTTTGCAAAATGTAGAAGTACTACAGCAACAAAATTGATACAACAGAGAGAGAAAGAAAGATTATGATGTACCTGAGAATGCTGCCATGGGTGGCATGACAGAGGTGGCCGGTGGAGCTTTTCTCTTGCTTTTCTGTGCTGCAGTTAAGAGAACAAGTAGTGTTAGACAGAGCATGTTTCATGAAAACCCTTTTCAAATGTTTTACAACAATACCTCTGGAGGAAGCTGCCAAAGTTTTGGAGGAGGTGGACATGCCTTGAGGGCTGGTGCTATGGACTGTAGATATGTAAAGAAAGGGGGAAAAAAGTCAAAACATTGCAGTTTTATAAAACACATAAGTCATTTTTTTGTCATTTAACATGTGTTTACCTGTGGAGGTGGCTGTATTCAAATTGCAGGGGGCAGGGACACCAGCTGCTAGGGTGGTGTGACCAGGGGAGACGGAGGTGGCAGTTGGTCCAGAGGAAGCCACGTTGGTGGTGTGCATCGCACTGGCGATGCAGCTGTCAGGAATGGTTCCAGCGGGAGGTCCAGCAGAGGTCCAGCAGAGGTCCAGCAGAGGCGATGGAGTCAATGGTCTCATCCATGGCAGCCCTCTCCTGTGCCCTCTGTGTTCTGAGGGCTGCCCGACGCTCTTTCTCCTCTGCCTCGGCCCCTACCTTCTAACCCCTCTCCTGCCACTGGCACGTGTATTTCTCCCTGGTGAGGTATGTGGCAACCACAGGGAGTCTTCTGTATCGGTCTAGACGATACTTCAGGACAGTAAGGATGTGCCCTAGGTCCTTCGCTATCAGCCCCCCCTCTATTAGGGGGAGCTCTTCTAGAGCTAGGGCTGGAGCAGGGGCTGGGACTGGAGCAGGGACTGGGACACTGAGGGTTCTCCTGTGGATGCTGGGGAGGAGGTGCTGATGGACGGCACAGTGCTGCTGGTTCCAGGAGAGGCGGTAGTTGGACCCGGTAGAGACCAAGATGGCATTAAACGGGACCCTTCAAATGGCTGAAAGGTCAAAAGGGAAGAGGCCACACTTCTTAAACCCTTCCACCACGTAGCGCATGTCCTTGAAGTGCTGGTACGAGTAGCGGAATACTCTCGCAAATTCTGATTTGTTTACAATCTAGGAGTGGTCAAAATGGCTGAGGTCTCCAGCTACCTTGGAGAACTCAGCATTTAAAGGGCCAAAGTATGCCACATCCAGCAGCTGCAGGACATGGGTGCAGTGTGGTGAAAGACAAAGAAGTATAACCCCTTAGTGCCGCCACAAGCACCTCCAGGTCCATGTGGCTCGTGTCCATTGAAGAGAAAGAGAGGGCGCTCCTTCACTGCATACTGAATGAAGTGCTGAAACCACTTCCTGAACAGGTCCCCGTCAATGTAGCCACTGTTTGACCGTCCATACAAGGCTTGGGGGGCTACCATTGTGTAGTGGCCACCGGACTCCAATTGTGATATGGTAAAGCTTGACAACATTCCATTGTTTTCGTGATATTTATTATCTAACGCTTACAATGTATTTCCTTTTTGCTTACTTAGCAGTTACTGATCAGCTAGCTAGAATGGTGTCTTTAGTTGCAAAACAAACAGTTATTTTACAATCCATTTAAAATATTGAGGTCGAGGTGATTTAGTCCTCCAACCTCTAGAGAGTGTCCGAAGTTAGGGGGCGGCCGATATTGGGGGAAAATTTGCTATATTATCCAGTTTATTTAATCTATATCTATTATTCAGTTTATTTTGTAACTCAATCAGTTCTATCTTCTCCTCCCTGAGAGACCGCCTGGGGACCTCTGAGAAAGGGAAGTTATCTTAATGATCACATTATCTTCCTCAAGCTCTTCTGGTTTTAGCAAGATTACTACCAGTTTTTCTATGGTATTTGGCCATTTCAAAATTTAAAGAGCTCCCAGTTCTTGCAATACGATTTTTCTTCACAAGCTCTTTCCCAAAAGTGTGAGAGCAGACCTTTAACCTAAAATGTAACTATAATAAGGAGCTATTTAGCTTCCAGTAGGATTCTCTACCAAGGTTAGTATCAGGGGTAAATATTTTGACATCAATGTAAATGGCGCTATGGTCTGTGAGGGGAGTAGTACAAATATTTGTAATAACACACTCACTATCAATACATTTCGATATAAGCCAAAAATCTATTCTGGACTGTCTGGAACTTGCTTTGTTACTCCAAGTGAATGATCTGTCAACCGGAAACCTCTCTCTCCATAAAATCAAACTTTTCCATAAAAAATATTAATCCCAAATTCTGATTGGTTGGCCTACTTGGGAGACATCGATCAGTTGTATTATCTATAGTAATATTAAAGTCCCCTCCTATCAATAATAACAAATTGGGAAATTTAGATAACCAATTAATGTTTCTCTACAGATTCAAGCAACTCATCATTCTCGTGTTTGGTGTTGTACCAGTAGAACTTTACAGTAATGAGCGTAATGTCATTGTAACTGATCACAAGACAAATAAAGTGACCATTGGGGTCACAGTCTGAGTGTAGAATATTACCACCAAAGGTATTTTTTATTGTAATGACCCCAGCGGAGCGTTCAGAGCCATGGGAGAGCCAAATATCGTTGCCCTAACTTCCAAAAGTTGGCATCAGCAGAAATTGAGTGTGACTCTTATATACACTGCTCAAAAAAATAAGGGAACACTAAAGTAACACATCCTAGATCTGAATGAATGAAAAATTCTTATTAAATACTTTTTTCTTTACATAGTTGAATGTGCTGACAACAAAATCACACAAAAATGATCAATGGAAATCAAATTTATCAACCCATGGAGGTCTGGATTTGGAGTCACTCAAAATTAAAGTGGAAAACCACACTACAGGCTGATCCAACTTTGATGTAATGTCCTTAAAACAAGTCAAAATGAGGCTCAGTAGTGTGTGTGGCCTCCACGTGCCTGTATGACCTCCCTACAATGCCTGGGCATGCTCCTGATGAGGTGGCGGATGGTCTCCTAAGGGATCTCCTCCCAGACCTGGACTAAAGCATCTGCCAACTCCTGGACAGTCTGTGGTGCAACGTGGCATTGGTGGATGGAGCGAGACATGATGTCCCAGATGTGCTCAATTGGATTCAGGTCTGGGGAACGGGCAGGCCAGTCCATAGCATCAATACCTTCCTCTTGCAGGAACTGCTGACACACTCCAGCCACATGAGGTCTAGCTTTGTCTTGCATTAGGAGGAACCCAGGGCCAACCGCACCAGCATATGGTCTCACAAGGGGTCTGAGGATCTCATCTCGGTACCTAATGGCAGTCAGGCTACCTCTGGCGAGCACATGGAGGGCTGTGCGGCCCCCCAAAGAAATGCCACCCCACACCATGACTGACCCACCGCCAAACCGGTCATGCTGGAGGATGTTGCAGGCAGCAGAACGTTCTCCACGGCGTCTCCAGACTGTCACATCTGTCACATGTGCTCAGTGTGAACCTGCTTTCATCTGTGAAGAGCACAGGGCGCCAGTGGCAAATTTGCCAATCTTGGTGTTCTTTGGCAAATGCCAAATGTCCTGCACGGTGTTGGGCTGTAAGCACAACCCCCACCTGTGGACGTCAGGCCCTCATTCCACCCTCATGGAGTTTGTTTCTGACCGTTTGAGCAGACACATGCACATTTGTGGCCTGCTGGAGGTCATTTTGCAGGGCTCTGGCAGTGCTCCTCCTGCTCCTCCTTGCACAAAGGCGGAGGTAGCGGTCCTGCTGCTGGGTTGTTGCCCTCCTACGGCCTCCTCCACGTCTCCTGATGTACTGGCCTGTCTCCTGGTAGTGCCTCCATGCTCTGGACACTACGCTGACAGACACAGCAAACCTTCTTGCCACAGCTCGCATTGATGTGCCATCCTGGATGAGCTGCACTACCTGAGCCACTTGTGTGGGTTGTAGACTCCGTCTCATGCTACCACTAGAGTGAAAGCACCGCCAGCATTCAAAAGTGACCAAAACATCAGCCAGGAAGCATAGGAACTGATAAGTGGTCTGTGGTTACCACCAGCAGAACCACTCCTTTATTGGGGGTGTCTTGCTAATTGCCTATAATTTCCACCTGTTGTCTATTCCATTTGCACAACAGCATGTGAAATTTATTGTCAATCAGTGTTGCTTCCTAAGTGGACAGTTTGATTTCACAGAAGTGTGATTGACTTGGAGTTACATTGTGTTGTTTAAGTGTTCCCTTTATTTTTTGAGCAGTGTATATATATATTTTTTTTCCATCTGTTTTAAGTTGTTTAAAAAATAAAATAAGGCCTTGTGCTTCACATTGTTTCGTAACCCCCTAGAATTAAGATACACTATAGACAAAGACAAAACAAAAAAGGTAATATAAAAGTATAAACTGTAGGATGAGTCAAAAACGTAGGAGCAGTGAACGTAAACTATAAGGAACCGAGATCTGCACAGAGCACTTTTTTCTGAAACTCGTCAGTCTATTCTTGTTCTGAGAAATGAAGGCTATTCCAGGCGAGAAATCGTGTACTACTCCATTCACAGAACAGCTCAAACTGGCTCTAACCAGTATAGAAAGAGGAGTAGGAGGCCCCGGTGCACAACTGAGCAAGAGGACAAGTACATTAGAGTGTCTAGTCTGAGAAACAGACGCCTCACAAGTCCTCAACTGGTAGCTTCATTAAATAGTACCCACAAAACACCAGTCTCAATGTCAACAGTGAAGAGGCGACTCCGGGATGCTGGCCTTCTAGGCAGAGTTCCTTTGTCCAATGTCTGTATTCTTTTGCCCATCTTAATCTTTTATTTTTATTGGCCAGTCTGAGATATGGCTTTTTCTTTGCAACTCTGCCTAGAAGGCCAGCATCCCGGAGTCGCCTCTTCACTGTTGACGTTGAGAGTGGTGTTTTGCGGTACTATTTAATGAAGCTGCCAGTTGAGGACTTGTGAGTCATTTACAACATTAACCGTGTCTACACTGTATTTCTGATTAATTTGATGTAATTTAAATATATTTTTTTGTGCTTTTCTTTCAAAATCAAGGACATTTCAAAGTGACCCCAAACTTTTGAACGGTAGTGTATATACAAATAAATAAAAGGGGTACCTACTATTTTAAGTGCATATGAAAATAAAGAAAACTATATATATTTTTAGTGCAAATCAAAAGTTTGGACACACCTACTCATTCAAGGGTTTTTCTTTATTTTTTACTATTTTCAACATTGTAGAATAATAGTGAAATAACACATTGGAATCATGTAGTAAACAAAAAAGTGTTAAACAAATCAAAATGTATTTTAGATTCTTCAAAGTAGCCACCCTTTGCCTTAATGGCATTCTCTCAACCAGTTTCGCCTGGAATGCTTTTCCACAGTCTTGAAGGAGTTCCCACATATGTTGAGCACTTGTTGGCTTCTTTTCCTTCACTCTGTGGTACAACTCATCCCAAACTATTTCAATTGGGTTGAGGTCGGGTGATTGTGGATCCCAGGTCATCTGGTGCAGCACTCCATCACTCTCCTACTTGGTCAAATAGCCCTTACACAGCCTGGAGGTGTGTTGGGTCATTGTCCTGTTGAAAAACAAATGATAGTCCCACTAAATGCAAATCAGATGGGATGGCGTATCGCTGCAGAATTCTGTGGAAGCCATGCTGGTTAAGTTTGACTTAAATTCTAAATAAATCACTAACAGTGTCACCAGCAAAGCACCCCCCCACCATCACACCTCCACCTCCATGCTTCACGGTGGGAAGCACACATGCAAAGATCATCTGTTCACCTACTCTGTGTCTCACAAAGACACGGTGGTTGGAACCAAAAATCTCTACTTAGACCAAACCACAGATTTCCACCAGTCTAAATGTCCATTGCTCGGGTTTCTTGGCCCAAGCAAATGTTTTCTTCTTATTGGTGTCCTTTAGTAGTGGTTTCTTTGCAGCAATTCAACCATGAAGGCCTGATTCATGCAGTCTCCTCTGAACAATTGATGTTGAGATGTGTCTGTTACTTAAACTCTGTGAAACATTTATTTGGGCTGCCATTTCTGAGGCTGGTAACTCTAATGAACTTATTCTCTGCAGCAGATGTAACTCTGGATCTTCCTTTCCTGTGGCGGTCCTTATAAGAGACGGTATGGTATTTGGTATTTGCAACTGCACTTGAAGAAACTTTCAAAGGTCTTAAAATGTTCCAGATAGACTGACCTTCAAGTCTTAAAGTAATGATGGACTGTCGTTTCTCTTTGATTATTTGAGCTGTTCTTGCCATATTATGGACTTGGTATTTTACTAAGTAGGGCCATCTTCTGTATACCACCACTACCTTGTCACAACACAGCTGATTGGCTCAAATGCATTAAGAAGGAAAGAAACTCCACAAATTAACTTTTAACAAGGCACACCTGTTAATTGAAATGCATTCCAGGTGACTACCTCATTAAGCTGGTTGAGAGAATGCCAAGAGTGTGCAAAGCTGTCAAGGCAAAGGGTGACTACTTTTTTGGTTACTACACGATTCCATATGTGTTATTTCATAGTTTTGATGTCTTCACTATTATTCTACAATGTAGAAAATAGTAAAAATAAACCCTTGAATTAATAAGTGTTCTAAAACTTTTGACCGGTAGTGTATATTGTCCATAATGTCTATACACACCACCATATACATACAGTTGAAGTCAGAAGTTTACATACACTTAGGTTGGGGTCATTAAACTCGTTTTTCAACCACTTCACAAATTTCTTGTAAACAAACTATAGTTTTGGCAAGTCGGTTAGTACATCTACTTTGTGCATGACACAAGTCATTTTTCCAACAATTGTTGGAAGACAGATTATTTCACTGTATCACAATTCCAGTGGGTCAGAAGTTTACATACACTAAGTTGACTGTGCCTTTAAACAGCTTGGAAAATTCCAGAAAATTACGTCCTGTCTTTAGAAGCTTCTGATAGGCTAATTGACATCATTTGAGTCAATTGGGGGTGTACCTGTGGATGTATTTCAAGGCCTACCTTCAAACTCAGTGCCTCTTTGCTTGCCATCATGGGAAAATCAAAAGAAATCAGCCAAGAAAAAATGTAGACCTCCACAAGTCTGGTTCATCCTTGGGAGCAATTTCCAAATGCCTGAAGGTTCCACGTTCATCTGTACAAACAATAGTATGCAAGTATAAACACCATGGGACCACGCAGCCGTCATACCACTCAGAAAGGAGACGCGTTCTGTCTCCTAGAGATGAACGTACTTTGGTGTGAAAAGTGCAAATCAATCCCAGAACAACAGCAAAGGACCTTGTGAAGATGCTGGAGGAAACCGGTACAAAAGTATCTATATCCACAGTAAAACGAGTCCTATATCGTCATAACCTGAAAGCCGTTCAGCAAGGAAGAAGCCACTGCTCCAAAACTGCCATAAAAAAAACAGACTACAGTTTGCAACTGCACATGGGGACAAAGATCGTACTTTTTGGAGAAATGTCCTCTGGTCTGATGAAACAAAAATAGAACTGTTTGGCCATAATGATCATCGTTATGTTTGGAGGAAAAAGGAGGAGGCTTGCAAGCAGAAGAACAACATCCCAACCATGAAGCCCGGGGGTGGCAGCATCATGTTGTGGGAGTGCTTTGCTGCAAGAGGGACTGGTGCACTTCACAAAATAGATGGCATCATGAGGCAGGAAAATTATGTGTATATATTGAAGCAACATCTCAAGACATCAGTCAGAAAGTTAAAGCTTGGTCGCAAACGGGTGTTCCAAATGGACAATGGCCCCAAGCATACTTCCAAAGTTGTGACAAAATAGCTTAAGAACAACAAAGTCAAGGTATTGGAGTGGCCATCACAAAGCTTTGACCTCAATTCCATAGAAAATTTGTGGGCAGAACTGAAAAAGCGTGTGCAAGCAAGGAGGCCTACAAACCTACAAACCTGACTCAGTTACAGCAGCTCTGTCAGGAGGAATGGGACAAAATTCACCCAACTTATTGTGGGAAGCTTATGGAAGGCTACCCAAAACATTTGACCCAAGTTAAACAATTTAAAGGCAATGCTACCAAATACTAATTGAGTGTATGTAAACTTCTGACCCACTGAGAATGTGATGAAAGAAATTAAAGCTGAAAAAAATCATTCTCTACTATTATTCTGACATTTCACATTCTTAAAATAAAGTGGTGACAGTGAATTTTTACTAGGATTAAGTGTCAGGAATTGTGAAACTGAGTTTAAATTTGGTTAAGGTGTATGTAAACTTCTGATTTCAACTGTATATATTTCAGACTGACATTGCTTGTTCTGATATTTCCTCTCTTTTTTGAGGATTTCTGTGTATTGTTAGGTATTACTACACTGATGGAGCTAGGAACACAAGCATTTAGCTGCACCTTCGATAACATGAAGAAAATGTGTACGTGACCAATAACATTCGATGTCCATTAGACATTGGACTCAGAACCACTGTTTTCTTTTTCCCGTTCAAGTGGGACCATAGTCAATTCTGCAGTGATATATGGTTACATTAGGTTGTTACCGTTCCCTTCCTTTTTTGTACCATCGTACTAGTTTTGTTTGTGTCATTCTAGGCAGTGTTACCCAGTCTTGTTCAGAGTCAAAAAGGCACCTCTCTTTCAGTCGCTGAAGGATGATATTGTTGGATGCATTACTAAAAGTCGTTTTTTTGATTGTTTGCCTGTTTGTTTTCTTACCAAAACATTAGGGCAAGAACCCAATAGTGGACTTGCATGGTAGTATTTATTTTGAATTCAATTAAAGAATACATTTTGGGGTTTTTCATGGTGTAAATCTTTTTCTTTTTATTGCCCTTCTGATATTTCAATGAGTGTGTTCCCTTTGGAAAGCAATTCCCTAAACAATGTTCAGCAAGGGTCTCATCCAGGGTCATGTTCAATAGGAACCAAACAAAATAAAACTGAAAGAGGGAGATGGAAAAAGACTAGTTTCTATCTATGTGGGCCGGCAACAGTGTCTGACTGGGCCGTGGCTCCGACGGGCCTGCTCTGACTTGGAGCCAAGGCAAGGCCATGGGTACTTTTTTTTAGCTTGGATTTACATAACAATGGCAAACTCGATATTAACACCTCAAAAAGCAACAGTCTTGAATGATGCAGAGGTTTGGGAAACACGAGAGCTTACATTAAAGGGATACTTCGGGTTTTGGCAATGAGGCACTGTATCTACTTTCCCAGATTCACATGAACTCGTGGATACCATTTTTATGTCTGTGTCCAGTATGAAGTAAACTAGAGATTCACGAGCCAATGCTAAGTAGCGTTACCCATAGACTTCCAGTCATTGCGCTAACGCTAGTTAGCAATTGCGGTAGTGATAGTTAGCAACTTCCTTAAAACTACACGCAGAGACATAAAAAATGGTATCCACGAGTTCCTGTGACTCCGGGGAAGTAGATTGCCAAAATCCTGAAGTTTACCTTTAACATAAAACATTGGCAACACCCAGTGCTTCATTTGTAAATCGGGAGGTGCCGGAACAAACAGTGAGCATTAGAGGGGGGTGACCTGGGGAGTTCGGAGGTAACACAATGCATGATGATTTTTTAAAAATAATAAAGCATTGCATTAATACAATCACATTTGAGTAGTGGCATAGAGCAGTAGAGTAGAGGCACTTTCAGAAGTTGCATACATGGGGTAATTTTTTTGTAGCATAATGGGACCCAGACAAATAACATGAACAAAAAATGTAAATGCTTCTTTATGGGATATGTTATGGCAGGCTGAGCCACATCAGAAGGGAAGAGGCTCATAGCCCTGATACGCGTAACTACCACCCATAATATTGTGTTACGTGGGACCACCTACAGGCTGAACGAGACAAATAATGGGAACTTTGTGGAAATGCTGGGTATCTTTGATTTCAGGACTATGAACAGCTACAAAGACAAAACATCGCCGACTGCAATACAGCACCACAGCAGAGGAAAGAGGCCACTCTAGGTGGGCCATGAAATGCTGAAAATGACAAATTAACAAAATTCGTTAAAACTGGGTCACTGACAGAAAGCTTATTTTACACTGCTCCAGCGAAACGAGGCCCGCCACGCATTTATGGAAACACTTGTTTCCAAAGCTTAAATGATCACTCTTCTACAGGAATATTAAATTGTTAAAATGTGCAAAAAAAAAAAAAAAAGTTTATTGTAACAATTGTGGGGTTGTGCCATGTGTTATAACAGGTGTCATGTTGTTAGTAAGAAACTGTTTCCTACTATAGGCAGCATAATCATTGCAACATTGTCAAATTAAAGCAAAATTCCTTTATGCCCAGTAAGGGACCTCCTATATTTGCACACGAGCACCAACAAGTTTTATGGGCCTAATCTTAGAATTGGACCCTATGACATCTCTCAAATTCAAGTTTTAGCAGTGGCTTTAAAATGCTCCCATAATTTCTCATGCCAAAAACATGGCATTTAAATTGAAAAAATATAGAGTCAACACTTTATTCCATTTCTAAATTGATAACTTTCAGGCATAAGTTTTTATAGGCATAAAACACATCATGACCCACAGATTGATTTATGTATTAAAATGTAAAATGGTGATAACGGTCAACCCTGGTTTTGGTAGTTGACTGCCAACGCCACCTGTCGTTAACACCATGCCGTTGGTGACACGAGCCTGAGATTTAAAGATGAACTGCTCATCAGTGGGGTCAGTCATTGAGGGAGCCCAAGGAAGAAGTACATAAAAAAACAAAGACGAGACATGGCGTGTCAAAAAAAAAAAAACTGTTTAATTAAATTACAGAATGCATCAACTACAGAGGACTTCTGGACATACGGGTCTTTGCAAACAGCCAGTCCTATGATTCCTTGTGGCACAAGCATGTGCAGTAACACACTGCTACATTGACAAATCTTCTCATAACTCCTTATCGGGTGTTCACCTGCAAGACAAAGGTAAAATATTATTACCATATAAAGGACAATTTAAGTGAAGGGGGGGGGGCTTTCAATAATTACAGCAATGTGTTTTTTCTGCTGTTCTGTTCCATACTAAAAAAAACTATCATAATTTTAAAAAGGCATACAAGATATAATGCAGGTTGAATGAGAGATCTGGTGGAGATCTCCACCAGTGGCACCAGAGGGTGGTCGGGGCACTTACCACGTCATCAATTTTAAGGATGCTGCGGACCGTCTCGGTGGCGAGGGTCAGAGCGCTGACAGACACCAGCAGAGGCTGCACCACCAGCTCCTCTAGAATGTTGGAGATACCGCCCTGAGAGAGGAATGGGGAGATCATTACCCCGGGGGTGTTTAACCAGATGCGAAACATTTCAAACGATGCAGAGATGTAATTAGAGGAGACGAGTCAAATCTCCATTCTACATGATAAACAATCCCATATCTGGTATGCTACTGCAGTAATGTAAATCTGAACGACACTCAAAAATGAAGGTCCTGTATCGAGCTGGTGAATGGCTGGGCCACAAGAGACTACAGTCAATGAATAGGCAAATAAGTTTACTGCGAGCACACCAGGACAATGAGGTGTTGTCAAGGCGTGCCTCTAGCCTCAGGAGAGTCACATTTGTTCGAAATCTGAAGGTTCTCAGGATGCAACGTTGAACAAACTATGGCAGGGTGAAAATAAGCATCAAACAAAACAGAATCCAGGAGTGTGGCAGGGCCGTACCTTGCGGACATTGATCCCGGCAGTCTTCTCGCCTTGGGCATGCCTATTGCGGAGCTCTGTGACAGTGGAGATTGGGTTGAGGCCAGCGTTCTCGGCCAGTGTGGACGGAACAACCTCCAGAGCGTCTGCGTAGGCCCTCACGCAGTACGCTTCCATGCCTGGCAGCGTGCGGGAGTACTCAGCCAGACGCAAGGCCAACTCGATCTCAGGGGCGCCGCCACCGGCGATCAGAGCCCTGGGAGGGAGAGAAAGTCAAGGTATAGAGATTAAACAAAAGTGTCCCCCCCATTCTGATAAAATGTTGAAAGCAAATAGGCTGTAGTAGAGTGGGGCGATAGGGACAAAAATCCATACTGCAATAAATTAACTTTATTAATATATGTTAATGATAAATTTACAACATTGTGAACCACTGTTATTCACATGTCCAGTATAGGCTACCTACAGTAGGGAACTGCAAAATGCCCACGATAAGTGGTTGGTATAGTCGGAGTCAATCGTTTTTGGCTTGTCAAAGCTTGAGGCTATAGCGCTAACATATACTACATTTTCAGATCAGATTGAGTGAAGGATATGGGGATGGAGATGAACCCCAATGATAGAAGTTAACCAAACAAGGAATTTAATGAATGCATAGAAAATGGTTATTACTAAGCTGGTATACACTTCAGTGCCCACTTCTTCCTTCCCCCCCCCTTTCGTCTGTAATAAAAAGGAATTAGATCTGACCAAACTGGATGATATCAAAACAGAAATATCTATGGTTGGTTTCAAGATCTATTGGGATCGAACACAAGATCTGTTAAACTCTTTAAAAAGGTGCACATCCGTCACAGCTATTTTAGGCGTAGTTGCAGTCTTTCAGAGGAGTATGTTCCTCTCAACAGGTCCAGAGCCAGGGGTGAAGCCACTGACCCAGGTTGAAGAGAGGGTTTCTCTGTCCCCCGGAAATGGCCACTTGTGACATGGACAGCCACGAGTGGGCAAAGCTTAAAGGGACTGGCGCTTACTTTTCTATGTAATAATTCCACATACGTCACTGCATGCATCTAGAGAGGCAAGTGTTGCTCAGACAGCAGACCAGAGCGGCTGCAGTAACGCACCTCTTCTTCACCAGGCAGCGGATGACACACAGAGCGTCGTGGATGGAGCGCTCCGCCTCCTCGATCACCAGCTTGTTGGAGCCGCGCACCACGATGCTCACTGTCTTACCGGGGTTGGTGCAGCCTGTGATCTATGGAGAGGAACAGGCCAGAGAGAAACAGCATGAATTCACTTTCAATTGGAAATTGAAACCAGACGCATGCCAAAGTTAATATGCAACATGCCGACCAGACCAGGACACGCAGGTTGAACTATCAAAACAAATTCTGAACCAACTATATTCATTTGGGGACAGATCAAAAAGCATTAAACAATTATGTCAATTTAGCTAACATGTCCTGGGATAAACACTGGGTTGTAATTTATCTGAAATGCACAAGGTCCTCTACTCCGACAATTAATCCACAGATAAAAGTGTAAACAGAGTTGGTTTCTAGTAATCTCTCCTCCTTCTTTGGACTTTGTGGCAGTTAGCAACCAACTTTAGCTGCATTACTACCACTAACTGGACTAGAGTGTGGACCTCAGTTCATCTTTGTCACCCACGTGGGTATATACCCCTATAAACCAATGAGAAAGGAGAGGTGGGACTTGCAGGGTCTCAAATAGAAAAGAGTTATATTTTAGCGCGAGCATTGTGAGTGCAATGACTGAATAGCATGTGTGTGAGCGTTGCAAAAATACATTTACACGCGACGCGAGGGGTGTGGTCAGCATGTTAGAATAAGCTTTTCTGAAACATTCAATCGTTATTACAGTGAACATTTAGAGCAAATAATTTACATTTTTATTCAAGGTTGGAATACACGTAGTAACCATTTTAGGGATTGCATGTAGCCTGTTTGATGACCATTTAGTTCCAAGGGTATTATTAGGATAAAACATGGGTATTTTGACACGAGTCTTTCTTCCACATGCATAGTTGTGATGGAAGCAGTCCCATATCCAAGCCTGGGAGATTACTTGAACCAAATTGCAATTAGTTTAAGTGAATTTGCATACCTTGACTAGCTTGCCAGAGCCATCCAGGCTGACCTCCTCTGCCAGCTCGGCGGTGCCCATCATCTCAGGAAGGAACTGATCAATGTGGGCGATGGGCTTGGTGCCGATAGTCTGTAGGTGTGCAAGGTGGGGGGGGGCAAGGTTAGCTCAGCATCAGTCAGCCAGCATTTGGCTGTTACAGAACATGAACAACAAAGTAAAAGCCAATCGAACATTATTTTTGTTTTACCTTGCAGATGAACTCAATGTCCTCCCTCTCGATCTCCTTGACCACCATGATCTTCATCTTGTTCAGGAAGTGAAGGGCCAGATCGCTCAGAGCATCTCTGAAAGAAGTAGGTTCTACTTTTTAACCATGTCTACATCCGCACATCATCCAGTGATCGAATCAACAGAGGTCCACCTACGGGAAGAGTCTAACATACAGTGGAACACCTAGCAATTATGCTAATGCTTGCCCTTCTATTGAATACATTTCTAGATATTGTGAGTGATTGGACAAAGTGAATTGATTACATTACAGTGACATGACAGTGATAATGTGACAGTAATGCATCAGGTGTTACCTGAGGATGGACTTCTGGATGAGCAGGACGTTGCAGCCCGCCTTCTTGATCTGTTTGACAAGGTTGAGGATGTAGGCACGCTCCTCGCGCAGCACGCGGTCCATCTGGGCATAGTCTGACACTACTATCTGGTTGTCCATCTGGATACAACACGCGAGAGGGACAAAAAAAAAAAAGTACATTGAGATGGAACAAAACGATTAAGAAAATTAGAAGATTGAGGGGTAATAAAAAGGTAACATAAAATACTTGTCGTAGTGCATAACGTCAAGGACATTGACTGACAAACATGGAAGCCAATTTCAACGAGACAGTCAGTGATTGGGATGACTTACGTCGGTTTTGGGCGGGGACAAGCAGAACTGGATGAGGGCGATCTTGGCCTTCTCCACACGGGACACACCGGAGTTGACCACCTTCTGGGTCAACACTAAGCCATCCACCAGCTCACAGTCATCAATGGTCCCACTGCAGAGAAACACCCAGGACATTATTATGGGTGGAATATCTGTCTAAGGGCAGCAGTGTCTACCTAGCTGAGTAATTAACAAGAAAGAATGACAAAATAATTTGCGTTGTCGATTGAGATCAGTGGATTGTGTGTCTATTCATACACAAGCCATTGATAAACACTCAAGTAGGACATCAGTGTGGTTGTGTTGCTGATTACACAACTATGTTTTTGATGTGATAGATTGTCAGAAGGTGACTGGCAGGGAAAGCAAAGTGGAGCCATTCTGCTAATTGACCGCCTGAGATTGATCTGGCACATCAGACATGTCCACATCCCCACAGAGAGAGAACTGGGGAGTGAAAATGTGCCTAGCCAAACTGAAATTTTAACTGTCAGAAGCTTCAGGGAAGGGATGGTAACGGTATGACACTGATAATACATTAGTAACCCACGGTATACTATTGGATCATGTTTTCATTAGGCACGAAATGGCAGAAAAGGAACTGCATAAGGGGAGGGACTACCTGGACTTTATCAATAAGAAAAGCTAATTTTCCATTGCTAAACATATTAATATTTCCTGTTGCATGCCCTAATGAACATGACCCAGAAGTCAATCCTGTTTGTAATCCTAACATTTACATTTTGGTCATTTAGCAGACGCCCTTATCCAGAGCAATTTACAGTAGTGAGTGCATAATCTGGAGCCACCACCCTTCCCCCCCTCCTCACCCCAGCTTCTTGACAATGTGGATATCGTGCAGGTCCACGCCGGTGGCGGTGGCCGGGTCGATGACGCGCATCACGGCGTCCACGCTCATGGGCGCTAGCAGGCTGGAGTACTGCGACACCACCTTGGAGCACAGAGAGGTGGTGGCACTGTTCAGCAGTGTCTCGCGGTCGCTCAGGAGCACCGGCTGGCTCATGCCCGTCAGCACCTCCACGCCCTTATCCACCGCCTTCTGGAACGACTCAGAGATTGTAGTGGGATGGATTCCTGGTGGAGAAGGAAATGACAGGCAGTTTGTATTAAAGCTTTCAGATGCAGGGACTCCATTAGATTAGAACTGATTCGGGTCTAGGAGTTTATAGTGTAAACCAGTTGTCTGGTCCTAGGAGAGCTTCAAGGGTGCTGTTCAGGCTTTTGCCACAGCCTGGCATAATATATATATATATATATATTTTTTTTTTAAACTATGTCTGCAAGACGGGTGGGATTTGTCCTTTTGATAACTATTCCATTGGTTCCTCATCATTTACCCTTCTGAAGCAACTTGGCGCATGCGTCAAGCAGGGCACCAGCAATCACCACCACTGAAGTTGTGCCGTCGCCAGCCTCAATATCCTGGGCTTTGGACAGCTCCACCATCTGAAAGACAAACATAGCTTCAGACTCCTGATATTGGTGATCTTTCAAAGGGACATAGACACTAGAGAGGAATGTTCCCAAAACATGCCTTTAAGAAATAACCTTTAAGAAAATTTGAATTATCACTCAAAATGAAGTGCTTGCCAGATGTTAGAGCAGTAATTTAACATTTCAACAAAAAATGCCACAACAATTGTTGATGACAGTGCAGAAACTTGGGAACATATCCCCAGCTCCCTTATCTTCAACCTTACCATCTTGGCCGCAGGGTGCAGCACCTGCATTTGTTTCAGGATGGTGGCCCCGTCGTTGGTGATGGTCACATCACCCTTCCCATCCTGAATCTGAAATAATCAATTCCTCTTTAAGTTACAAACAAAATGACCAAACCTTGAGAGATGGTATAGAGAAGTCAAGAGTGCCGATGTAAATAACTACATTTAATTACCATTTTGTCCATGCCCTTAGGGCCAAGGCTGGTTCTGATGCATTCAGCGACAGCTGTCAAACAAAACAAATCTGTTACTTCCACAAAGGGGACACTCCTCTAGCACTAGGATACAGACACTGT
The DNA here is from genome assembly GCF_018296145.1 of Oncorhynchus tshawytscha. Taxonomy (NCBI): domain Eukaryota; kingdom Metazoa; phylum Chordata; class Actinopteri; order Salmoniformes; family Salmonidae; genus Oncorhynchus; species Oncorhynchus tshawytscha. The sequence continues at coordinate 62,252,607 of NC_056430.1, forward strand.
TTACTTCTTGACTACTGAGGGGGACAAGACGACTCCAACATACTCCATTGATTAAAGAGTACATAAATGGATGCTCATGACAGTTCATTTTGTCAATTGTTGGTCCTAACAAAGCTAGGGTAAAATAATCATCTGGTCACTGTTGCTAGAATAGCTAGATTGCGCACTAATGCCAATGTTCTTTAGAACCTTCATGATTTGCTCTGTAACAGATTCTAGCTTGCTAACTGGGTACCAACTTGTGGCTAACGGTGGCCCTGCCCAGATTGGGCCAGCAGTAGCATCCATTCATTCATTCATTCGCAAAGGGAGTGTCGCAGCAGCCGTCTGGGACAAACACAGGCGTCAAGGGTAGGTATTTATTCGTCCAACAATGAAATACGAATACTGCATTTGTAGTTTACCCTTTCCTGCGGAGATGTTACTGAAACGAATCTGCGCTGGCTTGTCACGGTCCACATATGCCCCTCGTCCTTTGTTTTTCATCCCACCACTTGGCATCTTCGGTCCAGCCATTGCTTCAGGCATCCTTACTTATTTTCTTCGGAATATGTTACTAAAATACTTTTGATGGGGACAGATGTAACCAAAAACACAGAAAGGGCTGCTTGACTTCAGATGGGTCCAGATTCGAATTTATCTCTCGTTCCTTCCAGAAGCTTCCAGAGCCACCGATTACGACCCGAGTTGAAAAAGGACCCTCCTGTCAACTTCGAGGGCGCCTTGATATGACGTGTTTAGCTGTCTGACCATGTGCCATGCGGGTTTATATGTGGGATGAGACTAGGCTAGTAGAGCACTGTGCGCATCAAACTATTTTTTGGGGGGTACATTTTAACGAATTAATATGTATATACAGTCATGTAAATGTACTGGTAGAGATATTGTATACAATTAAGGGACTTGTGGTGTTGATCAAAATGATTAAATCCATCCTCATCAACAGATGAATCTATCTAATTTGACTAGTTGTGTCTACCTCTGATGAAGTCTTGTTCCTGTAACGTTAGCTGCATGCTGAGAAACCAAATGACTGAACCACAGAATTTTCTAAACTATCTTTGACTGAACTGTGTTCTCGTTCTACATAAACATTTGATTGTCTTGCAAATGCTGTAATTAATTTGCCATTCAAGGTAGGTTTATGACTTGTTGTTTTTTTGCTTCGCAAGCTTGTGCTTATTTGTATTCTCAGATAAAGCTATAGCTATTTTAGAAACTACAGTAGCGAGCTAGCTGTATTGGCTAGCTGCACATCATAACATGAAATGCATCAACATCCACACAGCGCTGCGAGTGTGACCTAGTGCTAGCAATGTGTACACAGGTCTCAGAGCAAGCAGCCTTGTCCAGTATTGTACAGTAGTACACATTACATTTTACTTCTGGGTTAACAGAGATTATAGCCCCCCATAACTATATTTGTAGTGCAAAGTGTGCTTGCAAGCTTAGCTTCAGCTACCAATGATTGTAACCTCACCATACAGTGTGTGATATGTTATGAGCATGGTGATATTACTCTTAGATAACTTACAGTAGTACTGATTCTACTGTCAGCTAACTTGTAGTGGGTCTGCCAGACATAACTGTCCATTCAAATTTCTTACTGATCTCATTAATCTATGATCTCTGTCCATTTTACAGCAGTATTATGTTGCCCTTGAAGGAGAAAGATAGACCAATAGTGAAGAAGCTGCTGGAAGCAGGATGCTGCGCCCGCTGTGTCCTGAGGTTCTGCTGCTTGGGTGTGCAGTCGGCCTACCGCCAGTCTTATGAGGCCAGTGCTCTTGCTGCATTGTATTGTCTTTGCACTTAAAGCAGGGACAGACATACAGACATTTCAGAGATACAAGTGCAAAGACAATTAAGTAGCTCCAACATTCTTCTTTGTAGGTAGCCTTGGTGTGCTCCTTTAGAAGAATTGTGCCCATGATCTAACTTGCTGTCATATATTTGGTTAACTGAACTGCTGGCAGACATTTTAATATATTTTCTGTTGCTGAATAATGTTCTTCTATTTGTCATGCTCAGGATACAGCAAGGGAACTTTGTGCTTTTGTCAGTGATTCAGAGAATAACGAATCCCAAGATGCAGCCGTGCTGGAGCAGCACAAAGAAGACCCCCCTAGTAAAAAAATGAAGATGGATGCCGCAAAGACGGACGTCCACTCAGAAGGCGACTCTGCTGTGGTTGCCACGGTGATGGAGGAAGGCGACGCCGAGCCAGCGGACTCGGACGTGTGTGTGGTGTGCCTGGGAGTTTTACAGCAGTTCTGTGATGAAGCCTATGCCATAAAGGTGTGTTTGGTCACTATTAATCCTATTGCATTAGGAGCCACTGTTGTTTTACACCTATGACTATGTATGTCTTATGTGTGTCCCAAATGACACCCTGGTCAAAAGTAGTGCACTATATAGATAATAGGGTACCATTTTAGGACACAACCTTGAAGATTAAAATGAAATCAAAGACCTTAGTACCTGCCTAGTGATCAAATACCCCATCATCATCATCATCATCATCATCAATCAATGCTCCAGGCTACCAGAATATGCCTCAAATAACACAGCTTGAGGCCAGAACCAACACTGGAATTTGGGGGGGGATTCATGAAACTGTTTTTGTGTGTGTGTGCAGATATCGGAGGTGGTGAAGGCCAAAAACTACCAGTTTGACACAATGGTACTGTCCGTCTCCCTACCGGCCCAGCTGTCTGTCAGAGAGGTCAGTGGTTACATTGTAGGCCTTGGCTGATAACTGATGTACCGCAATTATCTACCTATCAGCTTACAGTATATCCAAATGGTTTGTCTCAAAACAACTTCCATTCAATAGAAAAGTATGATTATTTCAACCTCAGTTGATTCTGTCATAGCTAATCTGTCAGTCTAGCCTGGACCTGAGTCATTCTATACAGGGTGATGTGTGGCAGTGCGAGACTTCGATACAGTCAATAATGCAGTATCATGTCCCTGGGTTGGCCATTAGAGAGCATAGTTACCTCAAAGTTAGTGTTACTGCGTCTGTCTACTGCAGAGTTGACTGAAGTGCAATCGCAAGAGCCATTGTTTCTACAGATGTAGCACTCCCATTAGGGTGTGCATGACGGATGCTTGTAAACAGACAGGGGATTACTCATTTCTGAACATGTACCCTCCTCTCTCTCTGCCACACTCCTACAGCACTCTTGTTGGCTGCATGTAAAGAAGGAAGTGAGGTAAGTTCGCTACACCAGAGTGGCATCCATCTATCTAGCCTAATTTCTGTCCGTTCAAGAAATCATTCTAATCTCAAAGTATCATCACATTGAAATATTACAGTGTTCTATACTATATTATGACCACAGATCTTTCACGTTACCTTTTATAACGTCATGTCATGTCTTAACCCATAAGAGTCTAAGTCGGAGGAGGGCTGGGTTCTACTAAGCTATATGGAATTGTTTTAAGAAGGTCATACCAAGGATCATTTAGCTATTTGATTTTGAATTGTAAGACCCCTGGAAGATTCCCAAAACTATATATTTTTTAAAATTACATGAAAAATGCTATCTGGCCTTACTGCTATTAGCCCATACAAACGCATTGAATAACAGATTCACTACATGGAACAACAGATAGTTCCCCCCAAAAGAAATCTAAAGGAAGTTTGTTCTGAAGTGTCTGTCCAATATCTGAGAGATATAAGAAAGATCAAGAAACATTTGTTGTTATTTTTTGGACTAAACAGTCTCCATATATACTTCCATTCATTTTTTCAACTTGTACGGGGGGAACCATCCGACAAGTCTTGTGAGGCCTCTGGACGTCCTAGAGCAAAACAACCGACATGTACGTGTTCCTGAGAGTCTCGCCCATATTATTTTGGCCTGGACCCTTTATTTCCGACACGGAGCCCCGCCGATCCATCATGACTGGTCTGCCGACGTAATCGTCCGATGTGGTTACAACAGGCTTTTCCGTTGCGATGTCACCGACGACCCATCTGCTATCCCCGCCCCGCTAGCTTTCTGAACGCTGTGCCTCCCGCTCGCCTAGCATAGTAGCGACTATCGAATGGCTCCCGGACTCACCTATAGCTGCTCATTGGACCCTATGATCACTCGGCTACACATGCCTCTCTCTAATGTCAATATGCCTTGTCTTCTGCTGTTTCGGTTAGTTATTGTTTTATTTCACTGTAAAGCCCCTAGTTCAGCTCAACATGCCTTAGATAGCTCTTTTGTCACACACTCCACACATGGGGAGACCTCACCTGGCTTAGCTGGTGTCTCCAGAGATGCAAGCTCTCTCATCGTCACTCAATGCCTAGGTTTACCCCTACTGTACTCACATCCTACCATACGCTTGTCTGTTCATTATGCCCTGAATTTATTCTACCACGCCCAGAAATCTGCTCCTTTTACTCTCTGTTCCCAACGCACTAGATGACCAGTTCTTATAGCCTTTAGCCGTACCCTTATCCTACTCCTCCTCTGGTGATGTAGAGGTTAACCCAGGCCCTGTAGCCCCCAGCATCACACCTATTTCCCAGGCGCTCTCATTGTGTTTCACTGCTGTGTTTTATTCACTGCTTTAGCACACTCCGCCAACCCTGATGTCCTAGCCGTGTCTGAATCCTGGCTTAGGAAGGCCACCAAAAATTCGGAAATTTCCAACTACAACATTTTCCATCAAGATAGGCCTGCCAAAGGGGGCGGAGTTGCAATCTACTGCAGCGATAGCCTGCAGAGTTCTGTCATACTATCCAGGTCTGTGCCCAAACAGTTCGACCTTCTACTTTTAAAAATCCACCTTTCCAGAAATAAGTCTCTCACTGTTGCTGCTTGTTTATAGACCCCCTTCAGCCCCCAAGCTGTGCCCTGGACACTATATGTGAATTGATTGTCCCCCATCTATCTTCAGAGTTCGTACTGTTAGGTGACCTAAACTGGGACATGTTTAGCACCCCGGCCATCCTACAATCTAAGCTAGATGCCCTCAATCTCACACAAATTATCAAGGAATCTACCAGGTACAACTTTAAATCTATAACCATGGGCACCCTCATAGATATCATCCTGACCAACTTGCCCTCTAAATACACCTCTGCTTTCTTCAACCAGGATCTCAGCGATCACTGCCTCATAGCCTGCGTCCGTAATGGGTCTGCGCTCAAACGACCACCCCTCATCACCGTCAAACGCCTCCCTAAAACACTTCAGCGAGCAGGCCTTTCTTATCGACCTGGCCCGGGTATCCTGGAAGGATATTGACCTCATCCAGTTAGTAGAGGATGCCTGGTTGTTCTTTAAAAGTGCTTTTCTCACCATCTTACTCACACTGTCACCACCCTGGGGTGGCAGGGTAGCCTAGTGGTTAGAGCGTTGGACTAGTAACCGGAAGGTTGCAAGTTCAAACCCCCGAGCTGACAAGGTACAAATCTGTTGTTCTGCCCCTGAACAGGCAGTTAATCCCACTGTTCCTAGGCCGTCATTGAAAATAAGAATTTGTTCTTAACTGACTTGCCTAATAAAGGTAAAATAAATCAAAATTAAAATCTATGATAATCGAGAATTTCAATAACCATTTTTCTACGGCTGGCCAACTGTTACAGACCTATATCCATCCTGCCTTTCTAAAGTCTTCGAAAGCCAAGTTAACGAACAGATCACTGACCATTTCGAATCCCACCGTACCTTCTCCACTATGCAATCTGGTTTCCGAGCTGGTCATGGGTGCACCTCAGCCACGCTCAAGGTTCTAAACGATATCATAACCGTTTTCAACAACCTGGCCAAGGCTTTCGACTCTGTCAATCACCGCATTCCTATCGGCAGACTCAATAGCCTTGGTTTCTCAAATGACTGCCTTGCCTGCTTCACCAACTACTTCTCAGATAGAGTTCGGTGTGTCAAATGGAGGGCCTGTTGTCCAGACCTCTGGCAGTCTCTATGGGGGTGCCACAGGGTTCAATTCTTGGGCCGACTATTTTCTCTGTATTTATCAATGATGTCGCTCTTGCTGCTGGTGATTCTCTGATCCACCTCTACGCAGGCGACACCATTCTGTATACATTTGGCCCTTCCTTGGACACTGTGTTAACAAACCTCCAAACGAGATTCGATGCCATACAACACTCCTTCCGTGGCCAACAACTGCTCTTAAATGCAAGTAAAACTAAATGCATGCTCTTCAACCGATTGCTGCCCGCACCTGCCCGCCCACCTAGCATCACTACTCTGGACGGGTCTGACTTAGAATGTGTGGACAACTACAAATACCTAGGTTTCCGGTTAGACTGTAAACTCTCCTTCCAGACTCACATTAAGCATCTCCTATCCAAAATTAAATCTAGAATCGGCTTCCTATTTCGCAACAAAGCCTCCTTCACTCATGCAGCCAAACATACCCTCGTAAAACTGACTATCCTACCGATCGATATCATTTACAAAATAGCCTCCAACACTACTCAGCAAATTGGATGTAGTCTATCACAGTACCATCTGTTTTGTCACCAAAGCCCCATATACTACCCACCACTGCTACCTGTATGCTCTCGTTGGCTGGCCCGCGCTACATATTCGTCGCCAAACCCACTGGCTCCAGGTCATCTATGTCTTTGCTAGGTAAAGCCCCGCCTTATCTCGGCTCACTGGTCACCATAGCAACACCCACCCGTAGCACGTGCTCCAGCAGGTATATTTCACTGGTCATCCCCAAAGCCAACACTTACTTTTTCCTTCCAGTTCTCTGCTACAAATGACTGGAACAAATTGCAAATATCACTGAAGCTGGAGACTTATATCTCCCTCACTAACTTTAAGCATCAGCTGTCAGAGCAGCTTACCGATCACTGTACCTGTACACAGCCCATCTGTAAATAGCACACCCAACTACCTCATCCCCATATTTTTTATTTTTTGCACCCCAGTATCTCTACTTGCACATCATCATCTGCACATCTATCACTCCAGTGTTAATGCTAAATTGAAATTATTTCACCTCTATGGCCTATTTATTGCCTTACCTCCCTACTCTTCTACATTTCCACACACTGTACATAGATTTTTCTATTGTGTTATTGACTGTACCTTTGTTTATCCCATGTATAACTCTGTGTTGTTGTTTTTGTCGCACTGCTTTGATTTATCTTGGCCCCAGGTTACAGTGGTAAATGAGAACTTGTTCTCAACTGGCCTACCTGGTTAAATAAAGGTAAAATAAAATAAAAAATAAATAAAATGAGTGTGTAGCCCAAACTGTTTGGACGCTACAGACAGAAGTTGAAGATCTGCTGTACCGACTTCAGGGGTCGTAGAGTAAAACGGAGAACACCATTGTGTTCGTGAGAGTCTCATCTTTCCATAGAGTAATAAACCGTTCAGACACTACAGACAATTTTGTGAGTAGGCCGAAGTCTCATGGTCTGACAAACACTGCTCTAGTTCTGTCACCTTTTACCTCCGATGCGGAAGTGATGGATCAAGGCGCATCCAATGCAAAAAAACAGTATCTCTAGATTAAACTGACAGGGCACGGACATCGACATTAGGGGGTTTTAATACTTTAATTAATTATGTTGAATTTGTTACCAAACAGGGAGAAGTCTATGTGCCTCGATATGGATGATGTCATCCAGGTGAAGGAGGCTTTCAAGTGGACCATGCAGGGTCTGGTGTCCAAAGAGCTGGGGGGCATACCTGTGGTGACCAAGGTCAGTGACCCATGACCCGGAAGTAGCCATACAGTAGCCTCACTTGCTGATGGGTCAGACACCGCTGTTGAAAAAGACTTACAGTCTTTTACAGTCATACAGTTATGATATAATGCACTACTTGTGTCTATAGCAATAACCTGTAATGAGCTAGCCTGGTCCCAGATCTGTTTGTGGCCTTCTCAAGTCAATTGCTATTGACAAGAAAAACATGACCGGGAGTTGACATGGCGGCACAAACCGACTTGCACTCAGGCTAGTACTGTGATAAGTGTTCTCTCAGTAAACTTACCCTGGTAAAATAAAGGTAAATAGATCAAATGTAAGTGACAAAATTATATGAATTCCTGAAGGGATTTAATTTTTATTCTGGATTTTTTTGTTCTATTTTTATTACATTATTTATTTTCCTCTTCATCCCACAGATCAATCGACAAACTGAACAGTTTGAGGTGGGCGTGGGGTTTACACACCCAGAGACAGACTCAGACTGCCACTTCCTGTAAGTCCTCCAATCACACTACTCAGGGAATAGATAAGATGAATAGATTGACTAGACAGCTAGATGGATGGATGGATGGACGGACTTGCGGAAGGAATGATTGACTGACTGATAGCAAAATACATGTAATATTGAATGTAATGTAGCATTTTTATGAAACTACATTCTACTTCTCTGCTTTATTCTTGCAATCAGGGCTGGCATCTGTTCAGACTGCTTCAGACCAACTAAGAACAAACAGGTGAGTGAAAAAGCCAATTGGAGCCATGTCACGTGACATTTGAGCAAAATGGGTCGTTGGTATAAATGGTTTTGATAAGTTCTGTAAATGTTTTCGTCCAATTGCTTTTTTGTTACCAATGGCGACATACCGCTCATTCTTTGTCATTCCATATCTCTCTGTGTTACTGTCTTTTCTCTGATCTCTAGTTTATTGTCTCACAACAGAATGTCTTCACTAGAATGGCCGTGGTCAAAGCCCTCGAGAAGGTTTCTGATGAGAAGTTTCTAAAGTAAGTAATCACGTTATTCTTGCTTTTTTTTTTTTTTTACTGTTTCTCTGTCTTCACTCTTTTGAGGGAACTCACAATCTAACTACATGTATTGCTTAATGATATTTATTTTCTCTCTCTAGAAAGTTCCCATGTCCCCCTACAAGGCCAGCGAGCAAATGCATCGCTCAAGATGTCCAGTGTCTTCACGTTTCTGTATTTGTGGCGGGTAAGGTTGTTTATGACATCCCTTTTGGATGATTTGAACCAAAGGAGGGCTTTCAGATTATCAAGAGTGGGGTCCGTTCACTTTACACTTCAGGAATGTATTCAGTTGGGGGCGAATCCTAACATCCACTTAGTTAAGTCAAATTTTCACTTAGTCCCCCATTGACATCAATGCATGACTAAGTAAGGAAAAGTTAGGATTAACCCTTCATGCTTTGGGATTTTAGGGTTTGAATTGACTCCTTTTTTGTCCCTGTGTTTTTAGGGAGGTACAACAAGTTCTCCCGCACCCTGCCCCAGACCCCCTGGGTGATTGACGGAGAGAGGAGGATGGAGTCCTCGGTGGAGGAGCTAATCGCTGCCCCCCTCCTCTCCTCTTTCCGGGCCGAGGGTGAGCGTATACTGAGTGGTGTTCAGAAGGCCAAACCGTAGCAAAATGTTTTGCAACAGGAAACTAAAATATATGTGCTTATTGGATGAGTTCAGGTAGAACCTCCTTGTTTCGCTCTGTTTCTAAACGTTTTCTCCTTACTGAACCTGGTAGGCTCTACAAATTATTACCTTGTGATAGACAGACCATAGAGATAGGTAGAGGGCCCAAAAGCCTGTTTTAGCATGGGCAGCGCCATTGAGAACTTTCACCATTTTGAAGTAGTCAACTGGTGGGACTTCCTATGGGTTAAATTCCTATGGGTTCATCCAGGTCATCAGAAGGGATTAGCCAATGAATTATACTCGTGAGCAAACATGCCATAGCTGCAGGTGGTAGTCAATCAGCAACCTTGGCTTCATACCTGCTCAAACACACTACAGGTAGCAGTATGCACCCTTTCAGTTCTTTTGCCAATTCGTAGAAGTAGGAGAAGAAGAAAATGGACTAATTCAAAAGAGATGGCCTAAATGGCACTGCCCATGCTCTCACTGATGCCATAATGGGACAGATGCAATGATCCAATGTCTATCTAAGTCAATGAGAAAGACAGATCCAAAAGAAAGACAGATCTACACTGGTGAATGAATCTGGTATCTCAAGTAATGTCTTTCTCCTCTTGTCCTTCTGCTCTTTGCAGGGTTTAATTTCTCCTCCTCAGGAAGGGAGGACGTGGATGTGCGGACACTTGGAAATGGTCAGACACACAACATACATATATGTTCACACATCCTCAGTCCTTGTTTCCGTCAATGTGGGGTGTAACGGAGGTGTCTCCCGCTTCGCAGGTCGTCCGTTTGCACTGGAGCTGCTAAATCCTCACAGAGCCAGGTTCAATAAGGCAGAAGTCCGACAGCTGCAGGAGGTACACACACAGCGTCTCTGCAGGGTCACACACACACAGCGTCTCTGCAGGGTCACACACACACAGCGTCTCTGCAGGGTCACACACACACAGCGTCTCTGCAGGGTCACACACACACAGCGTCTCTGCAGGGTCACACACACACAGCGTCTCTGCAGGGTCACACACACACAGCGTCTCTGCAGGGTCACACACACACAGCGTCTCTGCAGGGTCACACACACACAGCGTCTCTGCAGGGTCACACACACAGCGTCTCTGCAGGGTCACACACACACAGCGTCTCTTGCAGGGTCACACACACAGGACTTGACCACAGCCCTATCTTTTCTTCTCACAGACCATCAACCAGTCCTCTGACAAAATCCGAGTACGAGATCTACAGATCGTAAGCAGGTGAGCGACGCATTAGAAAAATGGGTCTCACTTCTGTCCAGAGACCTAAGAATGATGCTGACAGGTCATACTGTTTGTGTGTGTTTGTGGTGTGTGTGTGTGTGTGTGTAGAGATGCTATGGGCCACATGAAGGAGGGTGAGGAGGACAAGACCAAGTCGTACACCGCCCTCATATGGACCCAGAAAGCCATCAACAAAGACGACATCACGTTCTTAGAGGAAACCAAAGTGAGTGTTAAATGCTATTTTTAAATGACATATTTGCATATAAAATCAGTGGTTAAACATCTTGGTTGTAGTTTATTTTATGGTATGTGTTCTATAATCTTTGGTTTACTCATTCAGTGTAAACAGTACCTTAAAATAAAGTTCTGCCTACCTACGATATGTGTTGATACTCTTTGGCTTGGTCATATAGGAGTTGAAGCTAGCTCAGAAGACGCCACTAAGAGTGTTGCATCGCAGGCCGCTGGCCGTCAGAGAGCGCGTCATCCACACCATGAGTACATGCTTCCTGGACGCGCATCACTTCCACCTGAAGCTGCGCACGCAGGCAGGGACGTATCCTTTACACAGAACGAAGCGAAACAGTGCGATACACCAATAGTCATACACAAACCCACACAAGAAGGGAGGTGTTAAGGTTGAGACACATTCACAGTTATATACTTACACACACAATAACACATTAGATTGTTTTATCTTGAACAACTCACCGAATGTCTTTTACCTTAGCTGTTCCCAGTTACATCAAGGAGTTTGTCCACGGAGACTTTGGTCGCACCAAACCCAATCTGTGTGATCTGCTGAAGACTGAGACTGATATCCTAGAGCTGGACGTTGAGGTGGGCATTTTAGAAAGTTGACAATAAATGTATCTAGCTTTTTGTGGGATATTAAAATAAGACTCAGTGCACAGGTATTAAAAATATTGTATTAAAAATATTGAGACAGTTGAAAAGTGAATCATTTAAAGGGATAAAGCAATTTTACTTATTTCGATATTGGTTTCCTTAACTTGAAAGCAGTCTGTGCTTTCAAGCTAAGGAAACAAATATAGGAAATTGCCGAATTATGATTGAACATGCAGGTGACTCAAAAGGGTTCTTCTGAGTTTAGTCTTTCTCTCTCTCTGTGTGTTCCTCAGTCTGTAGATGTGGACTGGCCACCCTCCATCCCGGAGTGAGCCTCGTCTCACTGATGCTGTTGGGGATGCCAAAAGGAGCCCTAGTTCTGATGGGCCATACCTTCACCAATTGGACCCCCACCAACTCTGTTTAGCTCAGTTCCACTGATCTCTAGATGATATGGATAGTGTCAATATATTTGTTTGTTTTTCTTGAGGTCAATACAGATGATTTTGAAATGACTGAATCTGTGCAGCACGTGCACTAAGCTGAGGCCTTGAACTGATCTTAGATATACATGTCTTTGAGAGGCATAGCAGGGACTGGGTGTGAATGGCACTGCTGATGGATAGAACTACAATCCAAGTTAATTGCACCCTGGTGTCCCAAGTCTGAATTAGTCCCTTATTAGGAGAGGATGAAAAGCAGAAGTGTTTCAGCCCTCCAGGACAGACATTGAACAGCCCTTTTATAGAGCATCGCAGTAGTATATGGTCAGTATTTTGTGTTTATTTTCCTCAGTTGATTTACAGAGGTTTTTGTTCAGCCTTAAAATCTATTGTTTACCCATGGATTGTCCCATAGGCAAAAGTAATGCTATACTTTTTTGTATGAATGAAAATATTTGATTGTGATGTCTTCCATCAGCATAATGTTCCCCATTGTACATCCCATCCAAATAAAGACCTGGGTTATGTTGTTGTGCACACAATGGAATACTTTTTAGAACAGAAAACCAAAAATGTTGCTTCATTCTGAACAAGTCCACAACAGTGTTTTATGTTAAAGGGAAACTTCAGGATCTACTGCCCCGGAATCACAGGAACTCGTGGATAACATTTTGTCTCTTTGTGCCATTTGAAGGGAGTTGCTAACTAGCGTTAGCACAATGACTGGAAGTGTATGGGTAGCAGATACTCATAGTTTTCCAGTCACTGCGCTAACGCTAGTTAGTATTGGCTTGTGAAACTACTTCTTGCTTCCTTCATACTGGAGAGAGAGAAATGGTATCAATGAGTTCATGTGATTCTGGGAAAGTAGATAAAGGCCTCTGCCAAAATCCCGAAGTATCCCTTTAAATGTAAGCTCTGTCTCATCAGGAGAGTGACACTAAAGACTTGTGGTGAGCAGAGTCACAGACCTTTGCATTGTTTAAGACTGGTGCTTTTTGAGGTGTTTAAGTTCAGAGTTTGCCATTATGTAAATGCAAGCCAGGCCCAGTGAGACACTGGTAACGGCCCGTGTAGATAGAAAAAGAAGGCTGAGCCTTTTGGGTAAAACACGGGAAAATCTGTCAGTGGAAATGCGCCAGTAGTTTCTTCCTCCCGGTTTGTTTTATTTTGTTTGGTTCCTAATGAACATGACCCTGGATGAGACCCTTGCTGAACATTGTTTAGGGAATTGCTTTCCAAAGGGAACACACTCATTGAAATATCAGAAGGGCAATAAAAATAAAAAGATTTACACCATGAAAAACCCTGAAATGTATTCTTTAATTTAATTCAAAATAAATACTACCACGGCAATGCAAGTCCACTATTGGGTTCTTGCCCTAATGTTTTGGTAAGAAAACAAACAGGCAAACAATCAAAAAAACAATTGGATAAAAAAAACGACTTTAGTAATGCATCCAACAATATCATCCTTCAGCGACTGAAAGAGAGGTGCCTTTTTGACTCTGAACAAGACTGGGTAACACTGCCTAGAATGACAAACATAAATAAAACTAGTACTATGGTACAAAAAAAAAAAAAAAAAAAAGGGGGAGAATGGTAACAACCTGATGTAACCATATATCACTGCAGAATTGACCATGGTCCCATTTGAAAGGGAAAAATAAAACATTACAATGGGTGTCAATCCATTCGACCAACAGCGAAAAGAGGTCTCATCTCCATGGAAACCTCTTCTGAACAGACAGGTCGAGGCGACGATGACAGCCACAAAATGGGAGCTTCCAGCCAGTCTTTAACATTGTAGTTTACGTTGTTTTAACCCAAAACGTAGCTCTCAGTCTCTTTTCCTCCGGTCTTGGTTCTCGTCAGCAAGCTTGAAGTACAGTCACACACATAAGTTCATGTCTGGCCAAGACGCCACTAAGAACAAAAAAAGGCATTGCATATTTACATCACAAAAGGTGTGGGGGGGGAACTGCTTTCCTTTTCTCTCTCCATTCTCACACAGTTCTCATCCTATCATCATACACAAGTATATTCATGGCTCAGTTTCACATGATCTGTGGCCCAACATGGTTAGAAATTATTGATGCCTTCCGCCCACCTTGTCGATTTGGGAAGAAAACCAAGGGTATGTGTGTGTGTGTGTGATTGATGGGGAGATAATGCTTTTTTCTTTTTTTACAGATACAGTTTTCATAGTCTGTCACAAGTCATATCAGCAGAGCTCAGAGCTGGCTCTGATGTTAGTGTGTGTGTGTGTGTGTGTGTGTGTGTGTGATGACAGCACAAGGTGGACCTGTATAAGCCACATTCCTTGTGTAAATATCCATACCACTATTTTTTCTATAGCTATGAAAATAAGTTATTAAATCAAATTACTGTGGAAAAAGATGCAAAAAAAGGCTTGTATATTCATAGTAGCTTTTCCCTGATGGGTGTGTAAAGCTAAACTGGTAGCTGAGTTGAATGCGGTTGTGCTCTGTGTTGCCTGAGTGAACCGTGCAGTATCTGGCAGTTTTGTGTTTCTGTCAAACAATAACCAAGTAGAAATCTCTGGCAGAAAATGAAAAGGTCAAAAAGGATGAAAAGAAATAACACTAACAATGAAATTGGAATGAAAGAAACTCCGTCAGTTCTGTCTTTTTTGTTGTTTTTAGTAGACAGTGATTCTCGTTGCCATGGGATTGGAGAATGTGCGCCGCCATGGCATTGTATATGAGAAAAATAATAGTTTGAATGAGCCACAAGCCACAAGCCCCCCGACCCAAACCCTGTCTGTATGATACGAAACATCTGCACACGTAAGGCAACATTTTTGGTTTTGTTCCCTAGAACGGCTCTTCCAAACCAAGTGCAAAAAAGTTGAAAATAAAATAAAAAACGGACAAAGAACGTAACAGGTCGACAACCTAATACTGACGGATAAAAATACATAACAAAAACATTGCCTTCTGCAGTATATAGCGTTGAAAATGTAAGATAATTTTTTTTTTGTGTGGAGAGACCAGCTTGAGTCTATCCCACTGTGCAAAACCCCTTTTATAGTCCCTAAAAAGACGACTTCTCCCAGTCTGCACTTGAATACAGAGAAGGAGAAAAGAGGGGAGACTTTTCCTAAAATGGCTACGTGTTTTCCTCGAAACGGCGGGGGGGGCGATACTGGCTGACTGGCAATGACTTTCACTCCCGTCCACTGGCCGAATACGAGAATTGTGGGAAATGAGGCCTCCGTTCGCTGTCACCCTCGCCCATCCCGTCTTCATCATCTGCAGAAACAGAGAAATGGGAGGGGGAGAAGGACAGGTACGTCTGGGCTCAATAACAAACTTAATTAAGTTAAGGCTGTTATAACCTGCAATTAAGTTTCATTACTTAGATGCACTTGAGTAACAGTTTTATCTTAGAATAATCACTAAATAACACCCAACAAGTCAACAGACTAATCATCCTTTCAAATAGTAATTGCTGTGTATCATATGCTACGAATGGACCTGTCCGTTTGCGGTGGAGTCTATGGCAGAAAACCCCTATTCAAAAAAGTGAGCCGACGGACACTTACATTTTTCCGGGGGAGTTATGGTGATCGTCTGTGCCGTGAACTCCTCATCAAAATACCGGGTGTCCGTCTCTGAGGAGACCTGGGGCATGAAGGGGGGGACCAACTAGGGGAGAGGGAGGGGACACAGTTGTCACATGTAATATATAATTGATATGCCATTTAGCAGACGCTTTTATCCAAAGCCACTAACATTAGTGCATGCATACATTTTTGTATCGGTGACCTTAGCAGGAATCAAACCAAAGATCTTGACATCATGCTTAAATCAACTGAGCCACACAGGACCACAGTGACATACTAATGTCTGTGCCTCGTGTGTGACATGTCAATATTTGCATATTTGACTGGAAAAACGCTAGTCATTTTGACCTGCATGGAATAGTCCGAATTTGTTCAAGTCAGTGGGAGGGCACAGAAATCGTGAAATCGTACACGTAAGTGGTCAAGTGAAGAAGACTCACCTTTTTGTCGTAGACGTCTTGCCAGTCTACTGCCACAAAAAAACTGTGGCGCATGATCTCCTTTGCGTCGTCTGGACCGCCACCGAGTCTGTCGGAAATGTTTTAAAAAACTTACAAATGTGAACACTTTCTAGAAAGCTTGTCGTGAAACAAGACAAGAACATGAGCTAGGTGCAAATCCTGGAATAGCATTATGTGGTGAATGAGAGAATGTTCTCCCTTGGGTTTTCCACTAACCTAGCAGCCTCTTAAGCTTTTTCATCAAGCTTTTGAGTGACAAATGGCTTTGAATGAGAGCGATAAACAAATGAAAACAAATGCGGTAATGTAGTATTTCATAAAGTAGGAGCAGCGTGAGCCAGTAACTCCTATACAAAAAAAGACTAAATTATGGGAAGTTACAGTTGAGGGCTGGTTAGCTGATTAGCATGAGTCAATAACCCATTTCAAGTTGATCTGTTATGAAGTAGGAAATGCATTGTGTCAAAACTATTTGGCAGAGTTGGTTGGCTGATCAATGACCCAGCTTCGTATAATCCCCCACTGGAGCCTTGGTGTGTGTGTTGTTCTGTATGTGTACCTGTGCCTCTGTGTGTACATCTCTCTTGCTTCAGTGCATGCATGCAACGCACTGTTTGTCTGTCTGTGTGTCCGAGCGTCTGTTTCTAGCTCTCTCTGTGTGTCTGTACCGTTTGTTGGGGTCCTTGATGAGCAGGCCGGAGAGCAGAGACTTGGAGTCAGAGGAGAGCGTGCGCGGAAACTTGATCTCCTCCATGAGGATCAGCTCAAACAGCTTCTCGTGGTCCTGGTTGTAGAAGGGCAGCCGGCCGCACATCATCTCATACATGACCACGCCCAGACCCCACCAGTCCACCGCCCGGCCGTAGTCATTGTCCTCCAGCACCTAGCATAGCATAGGGACATCACACAGTGCGTTTTACCCACCTCATATATATATATATATATATATATATATAGTACTCTAGTCAAGGCTCATCCTATATAACAACTGCATATTTATTGTCCATAATGTTTATACACACCACCACATACAATGTCAGTCTGAAATGTTTGTTCTGATATTTCCTCTTTTTATTTGGGGGACTTCTGTGTATTGTTCGGTATTACTACACTGATGGACCTAGGAACACAAGCATTTCTCTGCACCTGCGATAACGTGAAAAATAGGTGTACGTGACCAATAACACTACATTTTATTAGTATGTGACTTTGGGAGCATGGAGCAATGGGCGTCCACCATCGGGGCCCCCCCGGGAGCATAGGCCGTCCACCATCGGGGCCCCCCCGGGAGCATAGGCCGTCCACCATCGGGGCCTCCTTGGGAGCATACAGCATTCATAACGTTCTTCTCTCCACCTCACTCTTTTCTGTGCAAGGGCTTTTGACTCTTGCCAGTCGATCCCCACTTTACTCAGCATTAGTATGTAGTTAGTATATATTAGACACCTAGAATATTTCCTCCCATAAGAAAACCTGGATATATCTTACAACATGGCATTTTGGGTAGTGTAGTGTACATCAATGTGAGCTCTGACCTCTGGAGCCAGGTACTCCGGCGTGCCGCAGAAGGTCTTCATGGTGGCCGCGTCTGTGATGCCCTCTTTGCAGAGGCCGAAGTCCGTGATCTTGACGTGTCCATCTTTATCCAGCATCAAGTTCTCCAGCTGCAAATGAGCATAAATACCATATCATATGTTGAATATATGCCCCAATAATATATCCATCCTCAACGGCGTGCTCTTTTTATATGGTTTAAGTCAAATTTTCACTTAGTCTCCCATCGGACTTAGTTAGGATTGGAAGTAAGGATTCGCCACTAAGAGAAGTTGTAGAATGGTGTTATGATAGATATAGAGATGACTGTCCATATAAATGCATGTACCTTCAGATCGCGGTACACTATCTTGGCAGAGTGAAGGTAGTCTAAAGCAGAGACGATCTCAGCTCCGTAGAATCGCGTGCGGTCCTCAGAGAACACTCGCTCTCTTGACAAATGGAAAAACAGCTGCGGGGGGAAATGTTTTATTATTTTTTTTTTAAATCGGGAAAGAAAGGAATAAATGGTAAAAACACGTAACAAAATGTAAAATTATTTAAAGTTATGTTAAAATCAAATATATATTTACACATCTGCATATAAAGGTATAGTTCCATTCACTAATAGCTCTCTAAAAAAGATGATATGTGAATACTGGCCCAGGACGTCCCAGAGTAGGAGTGATGATATAAGATCAGTTTTGCCTTTTAAATCAGAATGAATAGGAGGGGGACTTGAACCTAGATCAGCATTCCTAATCTGAGACGGTCCCTGGAAAGAATTACTTCGGCTCCCGGAAAGAATTCTACATTGTGGAAGAGGAAGGTGCAACTGTCTCAGGGAATCCTCATCAACACACCTACAGTGTCTGGGGAAAAAAGTGCTCATCTTTCCCCATGCATCTCAGGTAGCACAGGCATCCCTTACCTCTCCTCCGTTTACATACTCCATGACGAAGCACAACCGGTCCTTGGTCTGAAAGGAGTACTTCAGAGACTGGAGAAAAATAAGAGTTGCACCATCGCTGTTGTTTTGTTTCTTTACATCCACACAAACAGATGTTCATATCTAATGACACGTGCAACAGTAGAACAGCTTAAACGTTTATTCAATCAGACTTTGCTTTTGACTGAGTCTGTGGATGCATCCCAAGTGGCACCCTATTCCCTATATAGTGCACTACTTTTGATCAGAGCCCTATGGGTGCCATTTGAGACATGGCCTCCAAGTGAATAATACAGGCTTACAGTATAAAGTTTGCCTTTAAGTCTTTGCTAAACAATACTCACGGTTAGGAATGGATGCCGGGTGTTTTTTAACACTCTGCTTTCTGTGAGGGTGTGAGCAACTTCATCCTGCATTACAAGGAAAGAGAGGAAAATCCAGAAATGGGGGTAGAGAGAGAGAGAGAGAGAGGGAAAGAGAGCGATAGAGAACAGGAGAGAAAGACAGAATGTTAGGATGTAGAAGGTGAAAAGGTGCCAAATGGCGATATCTGCATCCATTCCAACAGGGCTCAGTTCTTTCAATCAGTGTTTCTCGATCTCCAGTCTGTGGGATGGTCAGACACTCATTTAGTCAGTTCTATAGTGCGAGTTTAAATGTACTTCCAAGCAGGGGAAAAAAAAAACAGTTAGAGCTTGCAGATGTACATGTACACATTACCTCGACTGAAAAATCCGTGCCCACGCATATTGACTCTGTACCGGTACCCCCTGTATA